>NC_041384.1:609042055-609083694 GCF_002162155.2 Triticum dicoccoides | reverse complement strand
ATACTCCAGCAATTTTTTGCCTTTTCTAGTCGATCCCCTAAGATTAAGGTTGTAAAATTCAATTTGCTCAAGTTCAAAGCAGGTTCAACCGAAAGTAGCATGCATTCAAAGATAAACATAGATAGTTTTGCATAACCGAACATAAAAAAATTTAAACTAAGCTAAACTACTTTCGGTCAAAGTAGAGGTCGAGCCAATCCTTCCTCGTCATGTACGGTGTGCCGCGAGCTGGGTTCGGGCCAGTACCATCGCCGAGGTCGTTGGGGAAGGCACTCCTCCACTCGTCGATGTCGATCTCCTCCTCCTCGGGGCCCACCTCGATGCCCTCCGTGCCGCCGTCGCTGCCGCCTTCGACCTCGTCATCAGAGGAGAGCACAATAACATCGTCACCCTCCGCGCCGCCATCCTCGCCACCGTCGACCTCGTCATCGGAGGAGAGCGCGATAACCTTGCCGCCCTCCGCGCCAGCAAAGATCACCCACTGCGCCTCCACGAGCTCCGGGTGCTGCCGGCGAAGCTCGTGCATGTAGGCCTCGTCAGCGGCCTCGGCCTCGAGACGCTCCCATGCCTCGCGGTCCTCCCGCGCCATAGCCGAGCTCACCACCCCTGGCTCCGGCAGAACGAGGCGGACAGTACGTGTGGCGAAGGGGAAATTGAGCCTAGCCGCCGTGTCGTGGTAGCGGACCTGCCAGCGGTCGTACTCCATGGCCGCGAGCTAGGCCGTGCGGAAGCTACCGAGCCACCGGCGGGTGTGGGTCTCTCGATCTGTAATCTCGGTGACCCACATCCCCCACCGCCGCTGTCGGACCCCGAGGTAGGACTTCGTCAGCTGTCGGGTCTGGGGGGACGGGGAGGTCCTCGAACCGGCGAAGGGGCGCAGCGGCGGGCGGATCGGGGAGCAGCGACGGTGGATCGGGACCATGAAGGACGACGGGGACACCTCGGCGGCCACCTTGCCGGCGTCGGGAGAAAAGGTTGCGATAAAACTCTTTTTGGCCATTGGCTACTAGGGCTCCCTGGCACACATGCAGAGATTGAGGATGGAGGCGCCGGCGATGGCGGCGACCAACCAATGGTTTCGAGGATTGTGTGTGTCTGTGTGAGCGAAGGTTGTGTTTGAGGAAATATTGTGGCAACTGAAAATTTTACTAGGCAGGAGTAACAAGGCGGGGTGATACGTCCATTTTGCATCATGCTTTTATATCGATATTTATTGCATTACGGGCTGTTATTTCACTTTATGTCACAATACTTATGGCTATTCTCTCTTATTTTACAAGGTTTACATAAGGAGGGAGAATGCCGACAGCTGGAATTCTGGGATGGAGAAGGAGCAAATATTAGAGACCTATTCTGCGCAACTCCAAAAGTCCTGAAACTCCACGGAACATCATAAAATAAATAAAGAAAAATCCTTGCCAAAGATGAAGGCCAGGGGGCCCACACCCTGCTCACGAGGGTGGGGGCGCGCCCCCCTACCTCATGGACCCCCTGGTGGCTCTCCGACATCCATCTTCTACTATATGAAGTCTTTCGATGAGAAAAAAATAAGAAGGAACTTTTCGGGACGAGACTCCGCCGCCACGAGGCGGAACCTTGGCGGATCCAATCTAGAGCTCCGGCAGAGCTGTTCTGTCGGGGATACTTCCCTCTGGGAGGGGAAAATCATCACCATCGTCATCACCAACGCCCCTCTCATCAGGAGAGGGCAATCTCCATCAACATCTTCACCAGCACTATCTCATCTCCAAACCCTAGTTCATCTCTTGTATCCAATTCTTGTCTCAAAGTCCGGGATTGGTGCTAGCAGGTTGCAAGTAGTGTTGATTACTCCTTGTAGTTGATGCTAGTTGGTTTATTTGGTGGAAGATCATTGTCGGATTTCGGGTTCCGGCAGACCCTTGAGGTTCGAACACTGGGGTGCGCGCGGAGATTTCGCCTCCTACCTACCTGCACCCCTCCGCCATGCTAGGATCTAAACTAAGGAAAGAACAACACAAGAGACACAGGGTTTAAACTGGTTCGGGCCACCGTGGTGGTGTAATACCCTACTCCAGTGTGTGGTGTGTGGATTGCCTCTTGGGCTGATGATGATGAACAATACAAGGAAGAACAGCCTCGCGAGGGTCTATTCTTGGCTGAGGCGATGAACTGCTGGGAGGAGTTCAGCCACCTTTCTCTCTCTCTCTCTGCTCTCCTTTTGCCGACCCTTTTTGCTGTGTGGGTGGCTGGTCCTATTTATAGAGGCCCTGGTCCTCTTCCCAAATATTGAGCGGGAAGGCAGCCAACAATGGCAGGCTAATTTGAAGCGGGACAGCAAGTATCAGCTATCCTGACAAAAGTAGTCTTCGCCTGCGCAAAGCTCTGGTGATGATGCCGTCTTGGGCTCCACGGTGACCTCCGTCTCGTAGTCCTCCTGGTCTTGGTCTCGTTGCACCGAAATGGCAACCTTTGCCTAATGCCTCGGTACTCCGCGGCTGCGCTTGCCCCCTTTGCACCAAAGAGGAAAGGAGGATGCTGCGCGGGCTGGCACCCGCCTGGTGCCCTGAGTTGTCACGGCTTGTGTCATGGCCACCTCGTGAGGTACCCCGCCCTTGATCTCTCCGCCTCCTCGTGAGCCAGCCTGACGAGGCCGTGCCTGAGGAAGCTTCACGTCGTCCGCCCTGCGAGGCTTGGCCCCTCACGAGGGTCTTGGGTTTGTGTTGGTGAAGATGGGCCGTGTTGGGCCCCCCTTTGAGCCACGCCGCAGGCCACAGGAAGGCAAGTCTGGGGACCCCCGTTCCCAGAATGCCGACAGTAGCCCCCGGGCCCAAGGCGCGCCCGGACTTGGCCGTGCAGGGAGGCGGAAGGGCAAGAGTGAAGTGCCGCGGGCCCTAATAGCCTGCGGCCTTGGGCACCGCGTGGCGGTTGATTGGATGTGGGTCGGCACTGTTCCCCCACGCCCTCCTCATTTTGTGCCGTGCTAGGCGGACCCGTAGTCGTACACAGCCGTTCCCCTTTTATCGCTCGAGCGCCCTCTGTCCTTCCTCCGCTCGAACTCTGGTTTCTGTTTTCAACTCAATCTCGAGCCTCCCTCCCCTCCCTTCCCATTGCCATGGCTCCGACGAAGAAGGGGAGAGGGAAGAAACCCGTGTCTCCGCCTTGCCTGCCGCCGTTGGCGGCCCCCGCCGAGGGCTTGGGCAAGGTCAGCTTGGCTCTGGCCACCATCTTCAATGAATGCGGGAGGACGATGGCCTGGCCTGCGTCCCACTTCTCCATTGACAGGACAGCCACCAAGGTCCCGTATCTTGCCGACGCCCTGTGGGCGGGTCTGGTTCCCCCCTTTTCTGATTTCTTCAACGCCATGCTTTCCCACTATCAAATCCACATGATGCATCTGGGTCCCGAATCCATCACCCTCCTTTCGGTCTTCGCCTTTGTTTGCGAAGCTATGGTGGGCATCCCTCCTTCGGTTGCCCTCCTGCGCCACTTCTTCTCGTTGCATCTTGTCGACCCTACCCAATGCTGGGCTTGTGTGAGCTTCACTGCCGCGCTTGAGACGGCAGCCTCTGGGATTGACTTCAAGCTCCCCCTGCTCGCGGTCGGGTTCCGCGAGCGGTGGCTATACGTGGACGCAGGGGTGCCCAGCCCCCTGCTACTTGAACCAACCTCGCCTGCCGTCCCCAATTCAGGCTGGGGCCAGGAGACGCTTGGGAGCCCCCGGCTCGTCTTCGTCTGGCGCCGCTTCGCGCTCTTGAGGTCGCTTGGCGTGACAGTGCCCAAGGTGGTGAAGGAGTTCCTGCTATGCCGCGTTGCTCCTCTTCAACGCCACTCTCGCCGAATGTGGGCCTTCCGTGGGCGCGAGGACCGTATGAGTCTCCAGGAAGAGGACCTGACTCCTGAGGTGCTGAGGACGGCGCTCTTGACCCTGGCTGGGGACCCCAACCCCGGCAGCGTCCGGCAGGGAGGGGCCTTGTTGTACCTCTTCCAGAGCAGGGGCGACTTTGTGAAGCAGATGCCTGTCTTTGATGAGTGGGGGCCGCGCCCCGCCGGCCTTTAGGGGCCTCGCGAGAACCCAGTGGTGGTGACTGTCCTACCAGTCGGCCAAGGCGACTCAGCCTCGAGTGGCGGAGCAGGGAGGCACGAGGCGCTAGAGGCCGAGGGGGCTCCCGGTGCGGTGACAGCGCCGGGCGAGGCTCATGAGGAAGCAGCTCTTGGGGCCTGTGCCGCTGAGGCTGAGGGTGGCGAGCAGCTGCCCTCAGTGCCTGTGACTGGGGCCCATGAGGCTCTAGCTGCGTCTCTTGGGGAGGCGATTGGCAGCGCACATCGGGCAGGCGCCTCTGCCGCAGATCGCCTTGCCGCTCCATCTTCGTCGAAGGTTGATCCATGCGCCCAACTCTTGGGCCGCTTCCGCGTGAACTTCGAGGCTCTCCGGAAGAGAAGGGAGGCCCTGGGCGACGATTACCCTTGTCGCCTGCTGAAGCATAGGAAGTACTTCGCCACTGATGAGTAAGCCTTTTCCTTTCCCGGCTCCCGATCCTTCTGTTACTTGTACTGGCCCTTGCTCCGCAGATCCCTTCCAGCCGAGCTTGCAGAGACAGCTGAGGAGCCGTCCCCCTTGGCTTCGCCCCCTCCACCGTCCTCGAGCGCTCTGAGCAGCGGAGCCCTTGTGGTGAGGGTGATCGAAGAGGCGAACCATCCCGAGGCGCACCGCGGCCCCGCGCACCTCGCGATCCTCCTTTGCGGGCCTTCTCATGGCGTAGCAAGCCTGCCATGGGCCTCTCGCCTGGTCATGAACTGCGATTGGCTGAGGCGCTTCCTGCGCTCTTCTCCTGAGGACGGGCTGGCCCTAGGCCGGGCTTCTGACGCAGCGTGCCCAGCTGTCGCGAGGGTGCCAACCCCCAGCCCCCAGCCCAGAGGGGGAGTGCTGACTCGCGGCCCCCTGCGCTTGCTTGGGGCGGATGATGGTGTGGAAGACATGCTCGAGCGCGCTCGGGAGCGTCGCGCTCTCCGCCAAGGATTCCTTCGAAGGGCGACTAACGCAGTGAGCCTGCTTGGTGAGGAGCTTGCTGATGAAGACGCGCGCCTTGAGGCCGAGGGCCTGCGCTTAGCTGCAGAGAGGCGCGAGCTGGAGGGCGCCATCGCCCTTGCACGCCGCGAGCGTGATCTTGATGAAGCAGAGGCCAAAGCGTCATTGGTGGCCTCTCGGGAGGCCCGGTCTCGGGCCGCTGAGGAGGCTCGGGAAGCTGACCGACGGCAAACGGCTGCGGAGGAGCGGGCTCGGGAGCTTCTGGCCTGGTGCCACTTGCTGGAGGAGCAGGTGGAGCTGCGCGAGGCATCCCTCGCGTCGATGAAGGTGGCCTCTGGCGACTCAGCAGAGCTCCAGAAGCGTGAGGAGCCGCTGACACTGGAAGCCGCCGAACGTACCCGCGAGTACGAGCGTCTGGAGACAAGGGAGCGCTTGGTGACGCAGGCGGAGGATGATGTTGCTGCACAGGAAGCCCGCGTCCTGGAGGAGGTCGGACGTCGAGTGGCGATGGCTCATTTGAACCTCGAGCACGAGTTCTAAGAGAAGCTGGGGTTGATCTGGGCCGAAGCTGAAGGCAGGACTGCCGCTTTGAGGGCCAAGCTGGAGGAGGCAGTGCGGCGGGCCGATGCTTCCCGGGCCGCCCTTGAGGTGGCGCGAGGTGAGTTAACCACCTCCCAGGCTGAGGTGCTCCTTCTTCGCCATCGGGTGGAGGAGGCTGAGGCCGTCGCGCGTCAGAATGCGGACGAGATACGTCAGCGGCGGATCTTGGAGCATGAGCACGGCCCCATGCTCACCACTCTCCGGGAGAGAGCCAACGCGGCCTTGGGCAACATCTGCGAGGAGGTCGTCGGTGAGCCGCACGCAATCAACTACGCGGGCAATCTCCAGTTCTTCACTAACGTGGTGACGCAGCTGGAGGCGCGGTCGACCAGGGCTGACAGGTTGGTGGAGGAGAGAAGCCGCGCCCTGCTCAGGCGCGCCTTTTCCCGCGTCTTCAGTCACCTCCGGAACATGGATCCCCATTTTGATTTTGATGCCGCCATCGCCCCAGTCCCCCTGGCTGTCCGAGGCGACCTGGCGCACTGGGTGGAGGACAATGTGGACGCTCTTATCAGGGCCTTTGCCTCAGACAACGATGATGCGACCGTGGCGGCCGACGAGGGTGGCGCGATGGGCGGCGCTGACACCGCTGGCGGCGACGCGGACAGCGATGGCGAGTTCAGCGGCGCCAGCAACGGCCCAGGTGGTGCTCCTAAGGACGCATTGGGGGATTCGTCCGACTGACTGTACATCGTTCCTGCTTCCTTACCCTGCATGAATAGAACTCAGGTTTTGGCCTAATGACTGTGAGAGCATTTTGGAAGGGGGGCCCTCATGTAAAACTTGTGTTTATCGTATCAGTAGAAGCCACATCGCCCATGCGCCCACGCCAAGTGGCTAGCTTAAGCGACGCGCTGGTCGGCTAGTATACCTTTGTTCCGCGTTGGCCCTGAGGCAGCCCGCGGGGGTTGTGGTGTCCTGAGTGTCCCCTGATTGAATCCGTAGGATCTGCAGTAAAACACCCTCCTGAGAGGACGCGGCGGCGGCAGTCTGGGCTGCGCGCAAGCTAGGCCTGACACACGCAAGGGGCTCGCGAGGGGCTCGCGAGGGGAGGCGGCTGAGGCGAAGGGGTAACCAAAACGCGAGAAATTGCTCGAACGAGACAAAGCACCCCTCCTCGAACACACGCAAACCTCAAATTCGAATCCAACTTGAATCCAGCGGGGAAAAGCGACAACCAAGGGGAAGAGCAACGAAAGCAAACAAAAGGCCGCGTCCGGCACCTAGTCTAGTCTTGGACGTCTTCTCACCAGCGTGGAGCTAAGTGCTGCCACTGGGCATGGGAGGGAGTCCCAGGGCCTGAGGCCGGCACCCCTGAGACTCCGGGGCGTGTACAGCCCCACTCATTATTACGTGAGAGTGTCACGGGGCGGTGAGCTTCACAGGCACTGGGCCTTCTTCACAGGTACTGGCCTTGCTTCATATCGCCAGATGAGGGCCCCGCCTTGCGCCACACTCTAGTGCCATCAACGACGACCGGAAACCAGGACGCCGCCGATGGGGTAGAGCGGTCGCCAGCGGTTCCCCCGACGACCACGGGTCCTACGCCGGGGGCAGGCCCTGGGGCACCTCCCCAGCGGAGGGCCTACCTCCTGAGAACACCTTGCTCCGAACGCCGCGGTGGTGATGTCGAATCCCTGCCCCTCTCCTGCAGCCCCCTGCGTCCTCCTCCCGAGGGGTAGGAGGCTGTGGGAGCGGGGCAGCTGCCTGCTGCGGCAACCTGCATCTCCTGCGATCCATGGTTAGCGTATGCCTGCTGAAGAATTAGCGGTACCCGATAATCGCTGCTTCCAGCGTGCCCGGTGGGACCGTCCCAAGACTCCTGGAAGGGCTCAGCTTCTGGCGCCTCGTCCCCCCGGCTCGGGCTGAGGAGCGAGCCTGGCTCGCCCTCGTGTGAGTGTCCTTGATCCATCATGAGGGGCACGTATTCCTCTGGCGCCGCCACCCCGAAGGCCATGCCATAGTGCTCTGCGCACCACGAGGTCCTGCCTGACGCGCCTACCGTGGGGTTGCAGCGCGGCTGTCCACTAGGGCCGCGGGTCGCGTCGAGCCCTTCTTCTTCGCGGACCAGGAGCAGGGGCTGCGCCGCCGCCGGTCCTGTGCTGCAGCCTCGCTGGTGTTGGTGTAGCCTTGGAGCCCGCGGGCGCGCGCGGAGCCCCGCGCGGGCCGCCCTGAGTTGGAGATGGGAGCTGGGTGCAGAAGGGGTGAGCCCCCAAGGCGGCGAAGCCCAGGAGCTCTGCCACCCGCTCCAGTAGCACGTCGCGGCCTCCCTCCAGCAGTCTGCACTACAGCAGCTCTCGAGCCACCGTGAGCGCGGCCCTCGAGTTCGCTTTCTCCCGGCGGGTGTACGGTGTCGTGGTCGCGGCGTGATTGGAGGCCCTTGCTGCCGACCGCGCCTGCCGTGGTGTGAGAGCTGTCGAAGCCTGTTCGCATCGCCCGCGGCCCGCAGCGCCCTGCGGACCGCGAGCTGCCTGGGGCACGGGGTCGCCCGAGGCGAGCGGCTCTGCGCGAGTGGGCCATGCCGCCCATGGGTCTGGGTTGCCCTCCTGGTCGCCGGGCATGGTGATGACGGCGCGACGGGGCACAGAGCGGTGAAAGACGAATTCCGGTGCACCCCTACCTGGCGTGCCAAATGTCGGATTTCGGGTTCCGGCAGACCCTTGAGGTTCGAACACTGGGGTGCGCGCGGAGATTTCGCCTCCTACCTACCTGCACCCCTCCGCCATGCTAGGATCTAAACTAAGGAAAGAACAACACAAGAGACACAGGGTTTATACTGGTTCGGGCCACCGTGGTGGTGTAATACCCTACTCCAGTGTGTGGTGTGTGGATTGCCTCTTGGGCTGATGATGATGAACAATACAAGGAAGAACAGCCTCGCGAGGGTCTGTTCTTGGCTGAGACGATGAACTGCTGGGAGGAGTTCAGCCACCTTTCTCTCTCTCTCTCTCTCTCTCTCTCTCTCTCTCTACTCTCCTTTCGCCGACCCTTTTTGCTGTGTGGGTGGCTGGTCCTATTTATAGAGGCCCTGGTCCTCTTCCCAAATATTGAGCGGGAAGGGAGCCAACAATGGTGGGCTAATTTGAAGCGGGACAGCAAGTATCAGCTATCCTGACAAAAGTAGTCTTCGCCTGTGCAAAGCTCTGGTGATGATGCCGTCTTGGGATCCACGGTGACCTCCGTCTCGTAGTCCCCCTGGTCTTGGTCTCGTTGCACCGAAATGGCAACCTTTGCCTAATGCCTCGGTACTCTGCGGCTGCGCTTGCCCCCTTTGCACCAAAGAGGAAAGGAGGACGCTGCGCGGGCTGGCACCCGCCTGGCGCCCTGAGTTGTCACGGCTTGCGTCATGGGCACCTCGTGAGGTACCCCGCCCTTGATCTCTCCGCCTCCTCGTGAGTCAGCCTGACAAGGCCGTGCCTGAGGAAGCTTCACGTCGTCCGCCCCGCGAGGCTTGGCCCCTCGCGAGGGTCTTGGGTTTGTGTTGGTGAAGATGGGCCGTGCTGGGGCCCCCTTTGAGCCACGCCGCAGGCCGCAGGCAGGCAAGTCTGGGGACCCCCGTTCCCAGAACACTGACAATCATATGTTCAGATCATATATGCATATTATTACCCCTCTTATTATGAACATGAATATGCTTTGTGAGTAATTACGTTTGTTCCTGAGGACAAAGGAGAAGTGTTGCTATTAGTAGTCATATGAATTTGGTATTTGTTTGATATTTTGATAAGATGTATGTTGTCTAGCCTCTAGTGGTGTTATGTGAACGTCGACTACATAACACTTCACCATTATTTGGGCCTAGAGGAAGGCATTGGGAAGTAATAAGTAGATGATGGGTTGCTAGAGTGACAGAAGCTTAAACCCTAGTTTATGCGTTGCTTCGTAAGGGGCTGATTTGGATCCACATGTTTCATGCTATGGTTAGGTTTACCTTAATACTTTTGTTGTAGTTGCGGATGCTTGCAATAGAGGTTAATCATAAGTGGGATGCTTGTTCAAGTAAGAACAGCACCCAAGCACCGGTCCACCCACATATCAAATTATCAAAGTACCGAACGTGAATCATATGAACGTGATGAAAACTAGCCCGACGATATTCCCATGTGTCCTCGGGAGCGCTTTTCCTATTATAAGAGTTTGTTCCTCCTTGTCCTTTGCTACAAAAGGATTGGGCCACCTTGCTGCACTTCATTTGCTTTTGTTACTTGTTGCTCGTTACAATTTATCCCATCACAAAACTATCTGTTACCATTTATTTCAGTACTTGCAGAGAACACCATGCTGAAAACCGCTTATCATTTCCTTCTGCTCCTTGTTGGTTTCTACACTCTTACTTATCGAAAGGACTACGATAGATCCCCTATACTTGTGGGTCATCAAGACTCTTTTCTGGCGCCGTTGCCGGGGAGTGTAGCGCCTTTGGTAAGTGGAATTTGGTAAGGAAAATTTTATATAGTGTGCTGAAATTTACTGTCACTTGTTACTATGGAAAGTAATTCTCTGAGGGGCTTATTCGGGGTATCTTCACCCTGTCCAGTAGAGCAAAGAGTTGCTCCTCAACCTACTGAACCTATTGAAAATGAAACTCCTTTTGAATCCCCTTCGGGTATGATGGAAAAACTGCTAGCTAACCCTTTTACAGGAGATGGAACAAAGCATCCTGATGAGCACTTAATATATGTGGATGAAGTTTGTGGATTATTTAAGCTTGCAGGTATACCCGATGATGTTGCTAAGAAGAAGGTCTTCCCTTTATATTTGAAGGGAGATGCATTGATATGGTATAGGCTATGTGATGATATGAGATCATGGGACTATAAAAGATTGAAGCTGGAATTTCATCGAAAGTATTACCCTATGCATCTTGTTCATCGTGATCGCAATTATATATATAATTTCTGGCCTCGCAAAGGAGAAAGCATCGCTCAAGCTTGGGGGAGGCTTAAATCAATGTTATATTCATGCCCCAATCATGAGCTCTCAAGAGAAATGATTATTCAAAATTTATATGCTCGGCTTTCTGAAAACAATCGCACCATTCTCGATACTTCTTGTGTTGGCTCTTTTATGATGAAGACTATTGAATTCAGATGGAATTTATCGGATAGAATTAAACGCAACTCTGAAGATTGGGACCTCGATGAAGGTAAGGAGTCAGGTATGACACCTAAGTTTGATTGTGTTAAATCTTTTATGGATACCGATATTTTCCGTAAGTTTAGCACTAAATATGGACTTAACTCTGAGATAGTAGCTTCTTTCTGTGAATATTTTGCTACTTATGTTGATCTCCCTAAGGAGAAGTGGTTTAAATAGCATCCTCCCATAGAAGTAAAAGTAGCTGCACCTATTAAAGTTGAAGAAAAGACGGTCACTTATAATGATCCTATTGTTCCTACTTCTTATATTGAGAAACCACCTTTCCCTGTTAGAATAAAGGATCATGCTAAAGCTTCAACTATTGTTCGTAAAAGCAATATTAGAACTTATACACCTCCTGAGCAAGTTAAAGTAGAACCTAATATTGCTATTGTTAAAGATCTCTTGTCTAATAATATTGATGGACATGTTATTCAGTTCAAAGGTGAAACTGCTAGAATTGCTAAACCTTGTGCTAAAGATAAAAATAGACCAGTGGTAGGCGTGCCTGTTATTTCTGTTAAAATAGGAGATCATTGTTATCATGGCTTATGTGATATGGGTGCGAGTGCTAGTGTTATACCGCATACTTTATATGAAGAAATTAAGAATGAAATTGCACCTGCTGAGTTAGAAGGTATTGATGTCACAATTAAACTTGTCAATAGAGATACTATTTCACCAATTGGGATTGTTAGAGATGTTGAAGTCTTGTGTGGGAAAACTAAATATCATGCTGATTTTCTTGTTCTTGGTTCCCCACAAGATAGCTTTTGTCCCATTATATTTGGTAGACCCTTCTTAAATATTGCCAATGCTACCATAGATTGCACAAAGAATGTTGTTACTGTTGGCTTGGATGACATGGTTCATGAGTATAATTTCTCTAAATTTAGTAAACAACATCGTGAGGAAGAATTACCTAGTAAGGATGAAATTATTGGTCTTGCTTCTATTGCCGTACCTCCTAGTGATCCTTTAGAACATTATCTGCTAGACCATGAAAATGATATGTTCATGAATGAAAGAAGGGAAATAGATGAAGTATTCTTTAAACAGGAACCTATTCTGCATCACAATTTGCCTGTTGAAATTTTAGGGGATCCTCCTCCACCCAAGGGTGATCCCGTGTTTGACCTTAAACATTTGCCTGATAATCTTAAATATGCTTATCTTGATGAAAAGAAGATATATCCTGTTATTATTAGTGCTAACCTTTCAGAGCATGAAGAAGAAAGATTATTGAAAACTCTGAAGAAGCATCGTGCTGCTATTGGATATACTCTTGATGATCTTAAGGGCATTAGTCCCACTCTATGTCAATATAAAATAAATTTGGAGGCAGATGCCAAACCAGTTCGTGATCCTCAACAACGTCTGAATCCTAAAATGAAAGAAGTGGTAAGAAAAGAAATACTAAAGCTTATGGAGGCAGGTATAATCTATCCCGTCGCTGATAGTGAGTGGGTAAGTCCTGTCCATTATGTCCCTAAGAAGGGAGGTATTACTGTTGTTCCTAATGATAAAGATGAATTGATTCCACAAAGAATTATCATAGGTTACATGATGGTAATTGATTTCCGTAAATCAAGTAAAGCTACTAAGAAAGATCATTACCCCTTACCTTTTATTGATCAAATGCTAGAAAGATTATGCAAACATACACACTATTGCTTTCTAGATGGATATTCTGGTTTCTCTCAAATACCTGTGTCGGCTAGAGATCAATCAAAGACTACTTTTACATGCCCTTTTGGTACTTTTGCTTATAGACGTATGCCTTTTGGTTTATGTAATGCATCTGCTACCTTTCAAAGATGCATGATGGCTATATTCTCTGACTTCTGTGAAAAGATTTGTGAGGTTTTCATGGACGACTTTTCCGTCTATGGTTCCTCTTTTGATGATTGCTTGGGCAATCTTGATCGAGTTTTGCAGAGATGTGAAGAAACTAATCTTGTCTTGAATTGGGAAAAGTGCCACTTTATGGTTAATGAAGGTATTGTCTTGGGGCACAAAGTTTCTGAAAGAGGTATTGAAGTTGATAAAGCCAAGGTTGATGCAATTGAAAAGATGCCATGTCCCAAGGACATCAAAGGTATAAGAAGTTTCCTTGGTCACGCCGGATTTTATAGGTGGTTCATTAAGGACTTCTCAAAATTTTCTCGGCCTCTGACTAATTTATTGCAAAAATATATACCATTTGTCTTTGATGATGATTGTGTAGAAGCATTTGAAATACTTAAGAAAGCATTAGTCTCTGCACCTGTTGTTCAGCCACCTGATTGGAATTTACCCTTTGAAATTATGTGTGATGCTAGTGATTATGCTGTAGGTGATGTTCTAGGGCAAAGAGTTGATAAGAAATTAAATGTTATTCATTATGCCAGTAAGACTCTAGACAATGCTCAAAGAAATTATGCTACTACTGAAAAAGAGCTTTTAGCAATTGTATTTGCTTGTGATAACTTCAGATCTTATATTGTTGATTCTAAAGTAACTATTCAAACTGATCATGCTGCTATTAAATACCTTATGTAAAAGAAAGATGCTAAACCTAGACTTATTAGATGGGTTCTCTTGCTACATGAATTTGATTTGCATATTGTTGATAGAAAGGGAGCTAAGAACCCCGTTGTAGACAACTTGTCTAGGTTAGAGAATATTCTTGATGACCCACTACCTATTAATGATAGCTTTCCTGATAAACAATTAAATGTTATAAGTACTTCTCGTAGTACTCCATGGTATGCTGATTATGCTAATTATATTGTTGCTAAATTTATACCACCTAGCTTCACATACCAACAAAAGAAAAGTTCTTCTATGACTTGAGACATTACTTTTGGGATGACCCACATCTTTATAAAGAAGGAGTAGATGGTGTTATTATACGTTGTGTACCTGAGCATGAACAGGAACAGATCCTACGCAAGTGTCATTCTGAGTCTTATGGAGGACACCACGCTGGAGATAGAACTGCACATAAGGTATTGCAATCTGGTTTTCATTGGCCTACTCTCTTGAAGGATGCCCGTAAGTTTGTCTTGTCTTGTGATGAATGTCAAAGAATTGGTAATATTAGTAGACGTCAAAAAATGCCTATGAATTATTCACTTGTTATTGAACCATTTGATGTTTGGGCCTTTGATTATATGGGACCTTTTCCTGCCTCTAATGGATACACACATATTCTAGTTGTTGTTGATTACGTCACTAAGTGGGTAGAAGCTACTCCAACTAGTAGTGCTGATCATAACACTTCTATTAAAATGCTTAAGGAAGTTATTTTCCCGAGGTTTGGAGTCCCTAGATATTTAATGACTGATGGTGGTTCACACTTTATTCATGGTGCTTTCCGTAAAACGCTTGCTAAATATGATGTTAATCATAGAATTGCATCTCCTTATCACCAACAGTCTAGTGGTCAAGTAGAGTTGAGCAATAGAGAGCTCAAATTAATTTTGCAAAAGACTGTTAATAGGTCTAGAAAGAATTGGTCCAAGAAACTTGATGATGCATTATGGGCTTATAGAACTGCATACAAAAATCCTATGGGTATGTCTCCGTATAAAATGGTTTATGGAAAAGCATGTCACTTACCTCTCGAACTAGAACATAAGGCATATTGGGCTATTAAAGAGCTTAACTGTGATTTTAAACTTGCCGGTGAGAAGAGGTTATTTGATATTAGCTCACTTGATGAATGGAGAGCCCAAGCTTATGAAAATGCCAAGTTGTTTAAAGAAAAAGTTAAAAGATGGCATGACAAAAGGATACAAAAGCGTGAGTTTAATGTAGGTAATTATGTATTGCTATACAACTCTCGTTTAAGATTTTTTGCAGGAAAACTTCTCTCTAAATGGGAAGGCCCCTATGTTATCGAACAGGTCTATCGTTCCGGTGCCATAAAAATCAACAACTTCGAGGGCACAAATCCAAAGGTGGTAAACGGTCAAAGAATCAAACACTATATCTCAGGTAATCCCATAAATGTTGAAACCAATGTTATTGAAACCGTAACCCCGGAGGAATACATAAGGGACACTTTCCGGAACGTTTCAGACTCCGAAAGGGATTAGATATGTGGTATGGTAAGTAAACCGACTCCAAAACAATTTTTAAGGCAATATTTCTCCGTTTTGGAATATTTAGAAAAATAGAAAAATAAGTAGCAGTCTAGGAAGGACACGAGGATGGTGGGCGTGCCCCTCTACCTCGTGAGCACCTCGTGTGCCCTCCGGACTCCGTTTTCTTGCACGATACGTATTTTGGTCGGTAAAAATTCATTATATAACATCCTGAAGGTTTTGACTCCCGTATCACACAAATATCCTTTGATTTCGTTTCGAGTTGTCCCATTGCAGATTAAATCAACATGTCTTCCCAGGATTCGGAAGGAGAAAGCTATGTGGATGATTACTTAGCAAATCCAAAGGTCTATGGAGATGTGGAACATGATGGATGGACCACGGAGGAAGAAGAGGACTATGAACCCAAGGGGAAGGAGCAGACGAGCTCAGATGAAGATGAAGCACCATTACCTCAACCTGGGGACATGCACGTGGAGTTCAAAAAGTCAAGTCTCCCTGATAGGGTAAACAAACCCAAGTTCGAGTTTATCCCTTTTCGTCTCTTGCAGGAAAATAAGCAGGACCTAAGCAAAAAGATATTAACCCTGGAGTGGGAGATTGATGATCTGAGGGATCAAAATGCCGTCCTCAAGCGTAAATTAAGGGAGAAGCCTAAGCCATCAACTAAGGCAACATCACCACCACCTTCTTCACCAACCAAGGAGATATAATCACATGGGTATGGGCACTCCCCTTGGCAACTGCCAAGCTTGGGGGAGGTGCCCCGGTATCGTATCACAATCACAACTCCTATCTTTACCATTTTTCTTAGTTCGATCCTATTAGTAGTATCTTGATCTAGTAGAATAAAGTTTATGGCATGATCTAGTTTTGAGTTTTGCTTTATTACCCCTCTTTGTAATCGAGTCCGTGAGCTATATATAATAAAGATTAGTGTTGAGTCAAGGGCTTGATTGCTTTGCCATGATCTTGGGTGAATAAAAGAAAAGAGAAAAGGAATAAAAAGAAACAAAGAGTTCATATTGATCTTATTGATATTAATAACTTCACATAGAAAGAGTATGATGACTAAAAGTTGTTGGGAGTTGACAGACATAGCTTTGGTCATTGTTGCAATTAATAGGAAGTAATAAGGAAAGAGAGGTTTCACATATAGATATATTATCATTGACATCTTTTATGATTGAGAGCACTCATTAAAATATGACATGCTAAAGAGTTGATGTTGGACAAGGAAGACAACGTAATGAGTTATGTCTTTCTTATATCCGAGATAAAGTATGTTGTCATGGATCCTCTAACTTGTTGAGCTTGCCTTTCCCCCTCATGCTAGCCAAATTCTCGGCACCAAGTAGAAATACTACTTGTGCTTCCAAACACCCTTAAACCAGTTTTGCCATGACAGTTCACCATACCTACCTATGGATTGAGTAAGATCCTTCAAGTAAGTTGTCATCGGTGCAAAGCAATAAAAATTGCTCTAAATATGTATGATTGATTGGTGTGGGAGAAATAAGCTTTATACGATCTTGTGATGTGGAAGTAATAAAATCGACGGACTACATAATAAAGGTTCATATCACAAGGGGCAATATAAAGTGACGTTCTTTCGCATTGAGATTTTGTGCATCCAACCATAAAAGCGCATGGCAACCTCTGCTTCCTTCTGCGAAGGGCCTATCCTTTATTATTATCTTCTACCTTATGCAAGAGTCATGGTGATCTTCACCTTTTCTTTTTCATTTTATCCTTTGGCAAGCTCAACATGTTGGAAAGAACATGATATATATATATATATATATATATATATATATATATATATATATATATATATATATATATATCTAATTGGATGTAGGGGAGCATTAACCATTATTGTTGACATTACCCTTGAGGTAAAAGGTTGTGGGGCAAAACTATAAGCCCCTATCTTTCTCTGTGTCCGATTAAAACTCCATAACGACAAGTATTGTGTGAGTGTTAGCAATTATGGAGGACTAAATGATAATTGAGTATGTGGACTTGCTTTTTAGCTCTGACATAGACTCTTTCCGATGTTATGATAAATTGCAATTGCTGCAATGACTGAGATTATAGTTTGTTTGAGCCCAATAAGGTTTATGATTTGTACTTTTGCATTGTGAATAGATCATTACTTGAACATAAGTAATCATATGACAAAATCTATATATGTTGCTGTTATGAGAATAATCATGATGCCTTCATGTCCGTATTTTATTTTTATCGACGCCTCTACCTCCAAACATGAGGACATATTTATTGTTATCGGCTTTTCTCTTGAGGACAAGCGAGGTCTAAGCTTGGGGGAGTTGATACGTCCATTTTGCATCATGCTTTTATATCGATATTTATTGCACTATGGGATGTTATTTCACTTTATGTCACAATACTTATGGCTATTCTCTCTTATTTTACAAGGTTTACATAAGCAGGGAGAATGTCGGCAGCTGGAATTCTGGGCTGGAAAAGGAGTAAATATTAGAGACCTATTCTGCACAACTCCAAAAGTCCTGAAACTCCACGGAACATCTTAAAATAAATAAACAAAAATCCTCGCCAAAGATGAAGGCCAGGGGGCCCACACCCTGCTCACGAGGGTGGGGGTGCGCCCCCCCCCTAGGGCGCACCCCCTACCTCGTGGGCCCCCTGGTGGCTCTCCAACATCCATCTTCTACTATATGAAGTCTTTCGATGAGAAAAAAATTAAGAAGGAACTTTTTGGGACGAGACTCCGCCGCCACGAGGCGGAACCTTGGCGGATCCAATCTAGAGCTCCGGCAGAGCTGTTCTGCCGGGGATACTTCCCTCCGGAAGGGGGAAATCATCACCATCGTCATTACCAACACCCCTCTCATCGGGAGACGGCAATCTTCATCAACATCTTCACCAGCACCATCTCATCTCCAAACCCTAGTTCATCTCTTGTATCCAATTCTTGTCTCAAAGTCCGGGATTGGTGCTAGTAGGTTGCTAGTAGTGTTGATTACTCCTTGTAGTTGATGCTAGTTGGTTTATTTGGTGGAAGATCATATGTTCAGATCCTATATGCATATTATTACCCCTCTGATTATGAACATGAATATGCTTTGTGAGTAATTACGTTTGTTCCTGAGGACAAGGGAGAAGTCTTGCTATTAGTAGTCATGTGAATTTGGTATTCGTTTGATATTTTGATAAGTTGTATGTTGTCTAGCCTCTAGTGGTGTTATGTGAACGTCGACTACATAACACTTCACCATTATTTGGGCCTAGAGGAAGGCATTGGGAAGTAATAAGTAGATGATGGGTTGCTAGAGTGATAGAAGCTTAAACCCTAGTTTATGCGTTGCTTCGTAAGGGGCTGATTTGGATCCACATGTTTCATGCTATGGTTAGGTTTACCTTAATACTTTTGTTGTAGTTGCGGATGCTTGCAATAGAGGTTAATCATAAGTGGGGTGCTTGTTCAAGTAAGAACAGAACCCAAGCATCGGTCCACCCACATATCAAATTATCAAAGTATCGAACGTGAATCATATGAACGTGATGAAAACTAGCTGGACGATTTTCCCATGTGTCCTCGGGAGCGTTTTTCCTATTATAAGAGTTTGTTCCGGCTTGTCCTTTGCTACAAAAGGATTGGGCCACCTTGCTGCACTTCATTTGCTTTTGTCACTTGTTGCTCGTTACAATTTATCCCATCACAAAACTATCTGTTACCATTTATTTTAGTACTTGCAGAGAACACCTTGCTGAAAACCGCTTATCATTTCCTTCTGCTCCTCGTTGGGTTCGACACCCTTACTTATCGAAAGGACTATGATAGATCCCCTATACTTGTGGGTCATCACGGGGCTACTGAAAATTTTGATCAAGGGTGAGCAGATATTTTTGAGATTGTGAGGGATGCAGAGGCGGGAGTAAAATGTCGGGCTACTAAAAATCTGAATCAAGGGGCTGAAGCAGAGCGGGAGTAACAAACATCGCACACGGTCCGCACATAGTACTTGTGTGCTATCAAACATTAAAACCTTCCAGGCGGTAGATATTTTCGAGATTGTGAGGGATGCAGAGGCGGGAGTTTTGGGGGTGTGAGCTAGTGTGCTTGACACGCCGGCTGTGGACTGTAGCCGACGCACCTTCTCATGTAAGCCATAGGCATACTATACACCGACGGTGCTCCAAGATATTTTACACTACATCTCACACGGTTGGTGAGAATAAACTGTGTGGGATCTACTTGATTTGAATTACAAAATGGGGTCACAGCGGCAATGGATGTTGTTTGAATTGCTAGACCTCTTATCTGCAGTGAACATGCAACTATATGTGTGTCGTAAAAGAATTGGAATTATTCAGGGTTCGTTTGGACATTTCATACATTAAACTGGTTTTCTAGCCATTTCAGGTGCACAATTCAAAATTAAACTACATGCACATGCTCCGGTGCATACAAATTGGTTGAAAAATCAAATGTGTGTCCTTCAGTGCATGCTTAGGTCCCATGGAAGAAATGGGAATGGATTTTTCAGGATTCGTTTGGCCTTTTTTATACATTAACTGGGTTCTCTAGGCATTTTATGTGCATAATTCAAATTTGAACTACAAGCACATGCTCCAATGCACTAAAGTTGGTTGAAAAATCACATGTGTGTCCTTGGGTGAATTTCTAGGTCCCATGCAAGAGATGGGAATGAATTTCAAACACAAGGGCACTGTTGATTGCCTGCAAAACATTGAGATACCTGGTTTTCAAATTCTAGTAAATCCAAAACTCGTCTGAAATTCATGAAACTTGGCATGCTACCATGGAGCGGCATCAACATGTCGTGGTAAAAATTTGGTCCCATTTGTGGTAGGTTTGGGTATAAGCTTCTCACAAACTAGAGCTTCTCACAACAAGCAAGATTGTTTCGATAGGGAATGTACCACCTTTGGGGACGGTACGATATCCGTTGCCTCTTATTGCTTTCAAAAAAATCAGTGTCAACATAGAACAATAGGAGTGTTGTGTTCAATCTTGGAATTTTTCGTGGTTCGTTTGGCCTTTTTTATACATTAACTGGGTTTTATATGCATTTTATGCGCATAATTCAAATTTGAACTACAAGCACATGCTCCAATGCACTAAAGTTGGTTGAAAAATCACATGTGTGTCCTTGGGTGAATTTCTAGGTCCCATGCAAGAGATGGGAATGAAATTCAAACACTATGGCACTGTTAATTGGCGGCAAAACGTTGAGATGTCTGGTTTTTAAATTCTAGTCAATCCAAAACTCGTCTGAAATTCATGAAACTTGGAATGCAATCATGGAGCGGCATCAACATGCCGTGGTGGAAATTTTGTCCCATTTTGAGCAGGTTCGGGTATAAGCTTCTCACAAACTAGAGCTTCTCACAACAAGCATGATGGTTTCGATAGGGAATGTACCACCATTGGTGACGGGACAATATTCGTTGCCTCTTATTGCTTTCAAAAAAATTCTAGTGTCAACATAGAACAACAGGAGTGTTGTGTTCAATCTTGGAATTTTTCGGGGTTCGTTTGGCCTTTTTTATACATTAACTGAGTTTTCTAGGCATTTTATGTGCATAATTCAAATTTGAACTACAAGCACATGCTCCAATGCACTAAAGTTGGTTGAAAAACCATATGTGTGTTCTTGGGTGAATTTCTAGGTCCCATGCAAGAGATGGGAATGAAATTCAAACACCAGGGCACTGTTGATTACCGGCAAAATGTTGAGATGCCTGGTTTTTAAATTCTAGTAAATCCAAAACTCGTATGAAATTCATGAAACTTGGCATGCTATCATGGAGCGACATCAACATGCCGTGGTAAAAAAATTGTCCCATTTGGGGCAGGTTCGGGTATAAGCTTCTCACAAGCCAGAGCTTCTCACAACAAGCATGATGGTTTCGATAGGGAACGTCCCACCTTTGGGGATGAAACGATATCCATTGCCTCTTCTACCTTTCAAAAAATTTCTAGTGTCAACAAAGAACAAAAGGAGTGTTGTGTCATTTTTTGTGATTTTCCGGGGTTCGTTTGGACATGGGTGCATGCTCAGGTCCCATGGAAGAAATAGGAATGAATTTCAAACACCAGGGCACTGTTGATTGCCGGCAAAACATTGAGATGCCTTGTTTTTAAATTCTAGTAAATCCAAAACTCGTCTAAAATTCATGAAACTTGGCATGCTTTCATGGAGCGGAATCAACATGTCGTGGTAAAAAAATTGTCCCGTTTGGGGCAGGTTTGGGTATATGCTTCTCACAAACCAGAGCTTCTCACAACAAGCATCATGGTTTCGGTAGGGAACGTCTCACCTTTGGGGACAAAACGATATCCACTACCTCTTATTGCTTCCAAAAAAATTCTCGTGTCAACATAGAACAACAGGAGTGTTGTGTCAATTTTTGTGATTTTTCAGGGTTTGCTTGGACATTTTTATGCATTAACTGAGTTTTCAATGCATTTGTGTGCATAATTCAAATTTGAACTACATGCACATGCTCCAGTGCATATAAATTGGTTGAAAATCCAATCTGTGTCCTTGGGTGTATGCTTAGGTCCCATGCGAGAAATGGGAATGAATTTCAAACACTAGGGCACCATTGATTGCCGGCAAAACATTGAGATGCCTGGTTTTTAAATTATAGTAAATCCAAAACTCGTCTGAAATTCATGAAACTTGGCATACAATCATGGAATGGCACCCGACATGATGTGGTATTTTTCGTGTACATTTTGAGAGAAGGCACACTCGAATAATGACAGTCAACAAAGGCATTTTGAAAAAATAGCTACCATGTTAATATCTCAAATGTTTGTATAATTCAAACCGTGTGCGTTCTGTTAACCATTCACGTGATGCCACGTGTCTTGATTTTAGTGGCTGTAGGAGGTGCCGTGCGGACAGCTGCTTGACCTTGACTGAACAGGAGGTGTGCGAGTGTAGTCCGGTGCGCAGGCTGACCGAGAGGCATGCAAGCTGTCCTCTAATGCACAAGCTCATCGGAAAGCGTGCGAGCTGTACGCTACGCAGGCTCACTGGGAAGTGAGCCCTTTGACTTCCATGGCCGCCCGCCTTCCTCTCCATTAATGGCTCCCGAGCCGCTGTTTAATACGGGTAGCCTTACTGTTCACCTCCCATTCCCCTCCCCTCCGCAGACCTCCACCGCAGACCTACCATTCCTCTCCCATCCCCGCGCCCGCGCCAGCGACCATCCCCGTAGCATTGACGGGCTGGTCGCCGAGCACTGTCGTAGAGCTGGAAGCCGCGGGCATCAGCGAGGTCTCCGCGGACCCGCGTGAGCTCGTGTACATGCCAGTGCCAGCGCCCGTGCCCGTGCCCGTGCGCGCCCCTCCACCCACCGTGGCGCTGGCCCCCGTGCATTTGGCTGCACCCGCCGCACCCGTGCGCGCCCCTCCACCCGCCGCGGTGCCGGTCCCTGTGTCTTTGGCTGCACCCGTTGCGCTTGTGCCCATGCTCGCGCCCCTCTCAGCGGCATGGGACCCTGCCGTCGGCCGCTACCTCTCAGCGGCGCCAGTTGCCGTCCTCCCGCGCCCCGCCCATCGATCGCGCGACGACATGATGTTTGATTTACATGTGAAGAACATTTTGTGCTGCCTTGAAGACTTCAACAACAGCATCCAGGAGAACGAGAACGACAACGACGGCGCGGCATGCTGCCTCCGCAGCCACCAGAAGTAGTTTTTTGGGGTTTAATATTGTATATCGAATTCTCGATCATATGAATATAAATTCGCAATGTGACTGAATGAAAGATATGGTTTGAATGAACTTGCGTTTTTCTCTCTTAGTGTACAGACTTATCAAATGATTTTCTTTTGAAAAAAGTCAATGGTTTTTAAATATAAAACACTCATCGCAAAAATTTTAGTTAGAATACCAGTATGCAAACCAACAACTTCCCTAGGAAGCCAAGGGAAAATGTGTCGAGCAGGATTTCTGCATCCCTTCAACGCAAACGGTTGTTTTGCATGACCCGTGTGCAACCACGTACAAACAATTGGGTAAGATTTGTATATCTGTCATTTTGGGTATGTTGCCATTTCTCAAACTGGAAAGATTGACATTTGTTTATCTAGTAACATTGCCATTTGCAACCTTGTAACACTGCAATTTGTCAAAATATGCAGCTACAAATCACTAGCACTATCTAATTTTTGCAACTAAAATCACTGGCATTGTTCATATGGACACCACTAGCAGGCATGAGTTCATGGACGCATATGCAAATGTACCATTGATTACATACAACAAGTTATCAACCCACAACGACAGCGAGGATACACGTTGGATTATAGATCATTTCCAACAGAACATTCTAGTAAAGTTTTTCTCACAAAACAAATAACAAAGCGATGAAATGAATTTTAGCTCAACCACTCGTCGGCGTTGGAAACGCTTGCTTTGAACTAGAAGTGATTCTCTGGGAAGGGCCAGCTACTGTCAATCTCGAGACCAACGCATGACTGATCATCGAGGCTGAAGCGGCCTATGTCAGGACCCAAATTAGGACAGTAGGGAAGCATATTAATGTTCGAGGTATAGATACAGTTGTTTCTCATAAATGGTAGTAATGTTGTGTCAATAGCAGCTAGATCACCTTCCACCATCATTGGATAGTTTTGTCCAAGGAAGAGCGAGCTTCCTCCAAGACTTTCAATACTGAACCAGGGAGAAGGTGTTGGCACTAGTACACTAGTATACATCATGAATACCCTGCAACGGATGTTGGAATAGGTCCGGAGAGTGCGACCATACGAGACAACACCTGCTTCCTTAGTAACATCAGCAGTGCCCTGTATACAGACAAGAAGAGGTGATCCATCGGAATAAGTTGCTAGGCGCCACTGAGTATATGGGTCCTGCTCGTCCTCATGCTCGTGAATAAAATTTTCAAGTATAGGTGGTGGAATGTTCACAGGACCTTGGAAAGACAAGAAGGTTAATTAGTAAAGGGAAACTAGCTAGCCCGCATGCATGTGGATGAAACAATTATAATTACACTGGAAGACAAACGTACGGAAATCATAAGGATTCCATGCAAAAATAGTGCCACGAGTGGTGGCAGCAAACACAAGACCCTCGTATTGAATTGCATCACAATACTCATCCGTGTATAGAAACTGATTTTTGAGCAATATCCATTGAGTCGAACCATGAAGGACGGCAACAAGCTTGTCGAAGATAGCGACAACACAAGCATTCCTATAACCCCAAGAGTGGTTGGGAACTCGACAAATTGCTATCTTCCGTAGACGATAGTCAGCATGATCGTATTTGAACTCACGTAGAATATCGGTGTACTCAACCTCTGGCAGTCGTCTGAGATTTTTCAAAGTGGAACCCGGTGATGAGTGTACACATTCACAAGTTCCCACTCGCAGTTGTACCCAATATAAACAACCCAATCTCCATTTGCGCCTGCCCAAGCCTTGCCCTCAAGCGATGGCATCTTAACATCATACGTATCATTATCAAGCGACATCAACTTACAGAAGGCGAGGCTTCCCTTGTCCCCGCGCCAGTCAGCAGGGTCACGCCGAAGAAGATAGGGGAGATCAAACCACTCCTGGACCCTTGGGTTCCTTGTAATGATGTTATTAGTTGAGTTGAGAATGGTCTTGAACGAACCTGCCATGCTAGCCGAGGTGATGACGTTGCACCGATCAATGAGTTCCTCCACTGCGTCATCATTCAGATCGGGGCAAGAATAACGGGGTCGTTTCTGGCTTGTTCCCTCCATGGAGAAGACGATCAAACAATGGCCAAAGGAAGGGTGAAGGCAAATGGAGGAGGGAGGAAGAGCTAGTGTCCGGCAGCAGTTCCAAATCGAAAGGGAAAGGCAAAGAGTCGGTGGACGGTTGCCACGATAAACAAAGAGGCGCCAAGGGAGCGAACGGTTGCCACAGAGGTCACACACTGACGACAAGGGCCGAGTGAACCGCATGCAATCCAATCGCACAACACACACGTCTTGTTAAGTTGAACCATTTTTGTACTCTTGTGTCAACACAAACAGTTCATCCGAGGGAACCGCATGCCGTATATCGCACATATCTTGACCTGGCTGACCGTTTCTTTTGTGTTGCCTAATCACAAACAGTTCATCTGAGTGAACCGTATGATGTATAGCACACACACCTTCATCTGGCTGCCCATTTCTTTTGTGTTGCCTAATCACAAACAGTTCATCCGAGTGAACCGTATGCTGTGTATCGCACATGCCTTCATCTGGCTGCCCGTTTCTTTTGTTCCTCCTCATCGCAAACAGTAAATTGAACTGAACCATATTACCTTCATCGCACACGCAACTAAAATCTGAACCGTGTTTGATGCATCCGTCATCGCAAAGGTTTTACACATTTTGACGGTTTTCATACACCACCGTTTGAGATTATTGCATCACACATAGTTTCTTGAAGGGTCTCTGATCATAGTGTTGCGTTAGCAGCATCCTGCAGTAGTGCATTCCATCTTAGAGAAGCTTTGCTCCAAGTCATGAGTTAAAGCAACTCAACAAGATGTGAATACATCAAAATGCTTAAATGAAAAATGGTAACCCCATTTTGAGCTTAACGATGAGTATGACCTATGGTCAACTGATCTCACTTGACTCCTAAGTCAATATACTCTAACATAAGTGACTATGTCACCGACCACCTCTAGATGAAGTTCTCTAGTGTTCCCTTGTATATTGCTTTTCAATTCGCTTTTATTCTTGTGTTCCCCCTTCTAAAACAAAAAAACTTCATCTAGATCTCTTTTTGTTTTCTGTTTTTATCAATCTCTAGTTAATTTATTACAAATACTTATGAAAATTCCTTGCAAATGTTTGTGAGATTCCATTTGCCAAGTGAGCTGAGTTGACAAAATTTTCCTTTGCATTGAAGTCGGCCTCACCGACCCAAGCCCGTCAGCCAGACCAAAATACAAGGTTTCCCCGTACATAGTTCATCGGTACAACTGACATGGACTATCTCGGTCTCACCGATGAGCATCTTCAGTGGATCTGCTATCTCTGTCGGATTTCCAGGTTCCGGCAAACCCTTGAGGTTCGAACACTGGGGTGCGCATGGAGATTTCGCCTTCTACCTACCTACACCCCTCCGCCTTGCTAAGATCTAAGCTATGGAAAGAACAGCACAAGAGACACAGGGTTTATACTGGTTCGGGCCACCGTTGTGGTGTAATACCCTACTCCAGTGTCTGGTGTGGTGGATTGCCTCTTGGGCTGATGATGATGAGCAATACAAGGAAGAACAGCCTTGCGAGGGTCTATTCTTGGCTGGGGGGATGAACTGGTAGGAGGAGTTCAGTCACCCTTCTCTCTCTCTTCTCGATTCTCTCTCTGATTTCGATCCGATCTCCGATCTCTCCTCCGATCTCTCATCTCTACCCTGTGGGTGGCTAGTCCTATTTATAGGCAAAGTCCATGGGCCTCTTCCCAAATATTGAGCGGGAAGGGCACCAACAATTGGCCATTTTGAAGGGGAACATCTGGTACACTTATCCTGACTAAAGTTGGTCCTCGCCTGCCAAAGGCTCTGGTGGTGACGCTGGCTTGGGCTCCACAATGACTTCCTCCCTGCAGTTGGACTGGTCTTGGTCTCGTTGCACCGAAATGGGTGCCTTTGCTTGATGCTCTCGCCTGCGCTTGCTCCCTTTGCACCAATGAGGAAAGGAGGACACTGCGCGGCTGGCGCCCGCCTGGCACCCTTGGTCGTCATGGCTTGCGTCACGGGCACCTCGTGAGGTACCCCGCCTTGATCTCTCCGCCTCCTCGCGAGCCAGCCCGATGAGGCCGTGCCTGAGGAAGCTCCGTGTCATCCGCCCCGCGAGGCTTGGCCCCTCGCGAGGGTCTTGGGTCTGTGTTGATGAAGATGGGCCACGCTGGGCCCCCTTTTGAGCCACGCCGCAGGCCGCAGGCAGGCAAGTCTGGGGACCCCCATTCCCAGAACGCCGACAGTAGCCCCCGGGCCCAAGACGCGCCCGGACTTGGCCGTGCAGGGAGGCGAAAGGGCAAGAGCGAAGCGCCGCGGGCCCTAACAGCCTGTGGCCTTGGGCGCCGTGTGGCGGTTGATTGGACGTGGGCGTCTCCACTTCCCCACGGCGCCTCGGCAACTGCATGGATTGGACAAGTCCCTGCATGCAAAGCGGGTCATGATTACCTGCGATCGTGGAGGTCGGCGGTTGGCCTTCGCCGGCCATAAGTATAGAACGGTGCGCGCCCTTCTAGTCCATCCCTTCTTGCTTCTCCTTCTTCCCGGTCCTTGCTCCGTCTTGCTGCGATGGCTCCGATCCGCCGGTTCTCGACGGTAGAGAAGGGAAAGGCTCCCCGAGAGGAACTAGACCCGCTCCCGCCAAAGAAACGGCTCACCCTCCGCGGCCGGGACGAGGGGGCCCATCAGGTGGTGTCGAGGCCCTGGTGCGAGCGGCCACCGCCGGGGTTCCCGCTTCCCTTGTACACCCACATCGAGGGCTCTGAAGGAGTCGATGCCGATCGCCATGGGCGTCACCGCCGGGTCATGAAGGTGTGGGTCGTCCCCCTTGGGGTCCACACCGAGGGCTCCTCCCGAGAGTTCGTGCTCCATGCCGCCATGCCTCCTCGGTCTTGGATTCGCCTTCCAACCTTCTTCGCCTCCATCATCCCGCAGGGAGAACTCTTGGAGCTTTGGCTGCAGCACGCCGGCTGCAGCACCCTCGCGACCGAGGTAGAGGTCGCGGTCGTTGCCCCGGGCGAGGTCTTCATGACTCGAGGCTGGAGCGAAATCGCCCGGGTTTGCAGGACAAGAGGCGCCCTCACGATCCACTTGGAGTACGATGGTGCTTTGGTGATGTTCTTCAAGGTCTTCGATGCTAACGGGCGCCGGCTGGAGTGCTGCCCCGGCAGAGGTGGTCGGGACCCTGCTACGGCGAGGACTGGACCCGCCGACCGCTCCCTTGGCGGCTCCTCAGGCGGCAGAGGCGTCGGAGGTTCCAGCGACTCCGGCGAGCTCTTCGCGACTCCGGAGACGAGCGATGACAGCTACGAGCCCCCGAGCCAGCGCCGCTCCTGGAGCAGGGCGGGCTCGTCAGGCCGTCGCCGACTCTGATCTGGATGGGGTTGGCGCCGGTGCTTGACGGCCCACTGTTGATGATGGCGTCTTTTGCAGGGGCATGTGTAGTTAGCGTCCTTTTAGGATCTGTTCCCTGCGAGGAATCAAAGACGTGTCCCGTGGGGGCTTGTAAGGTGCCTGTGATCCTGTTTTGTTAATATAACCCTTGTCGTAGAATTGTGCGAGTTGCTCATTCCGTCTTAGCTCAGTTCTCCCTTTCGAACCTCACGAGGGCTTGGTGCTCTGCGCCGACAGGTCCAAGTCCCAAGGCGGCTTCAGCCGCCGCTGGTATGCCAGGTCGCGATGCCGTGGTCAAGGCCAGGAGGTGAGCGACCCGGGGTCCGGTAAGAGCCCCTGAGTCGCGATGCTCAGGAGGTCCCCTTTGGCGCTCAAGCAGCCGTCGTTTGGTGAGAAAGGAGAGCGGCATCGCTAACACGGGATTGCATTAGGTGCGGGGATGGTGCCACAGTAGCTGGTGCTTCCATGTGGTGACTTATCTCGAGAATCAGGGGCCGCTCTCTGGTGTGTCACCGGGTCCTTGCATCGGCAGGCGTGAGGTTGCTCGGCGAGGTCCTCGCGTGTCCCTCCCCTCTCGCCTTTGCTCCCCTTTCTGCTCTACGTCCTCGGGTCCCGGCCCTCGAGCGAGTCTCAGCCGTCGCTGGTATGCCAGGTCGCGATGCCATGGACAAGGCCAGAGGGTGAGGGCTGGAGAGCCAGTAGGAGCCTTGAGTCGCGATGCTCAGGCACCCCCCCCCCTTAACGTGCAAGCAGTTCGCGCGGATGAGAGTGAAGGAGACACCGCAAGGGCCTCGCCTGACGCAGCTCCTTTAGGAGATCCTGTAGACCCATCATAGAAAGAACGAGGGGTTGCCATGACAATTGACAGTCAGCCGTTGGTTGCTTCCGAGGGGCGATGAGGCACTGAAGGCTTGACGAGGTGGCGCCATGCGGGGCTGCCGCGGCCAGAGCTCAGCCATTCAGGTTTGTCGGCATTGCAGGGACGGACCCATGCGCAAGCGGCGTGGCGTTTGGGAGCAGCTCCGTCAGTTGGCGTCAGTTGAGCGGGCAACTAGGTCAAACACATTAGCCGCGAAGGAGTGGATTCATTCAAATAGATGTTGGGAAGGCGGACATCACTTGGTCAGGCCCGAGCGACTTGGGGATGATGCAGCCCGAGGGGCGCCCCCAACAAGGTAAGCTAACAACATAAAATAAAAGGGATACATGCCGCAGGGACGGACCCACACGGCCTGGGAATAATGCAGCCCTGGGGGCACTCCCAACTAGAAATGAAACTTGAAAGATGTCACCTGATGATGTTGAGGACGAAGGAGTGTTGGCGTAGCAGACTCGGTGGGCTGCGGAAGCCGATCCTCACGAGCCCCTAGGCTCAGGGGCCTCGGGAGGCTCCGGAGGCGCTGGTGGCTCGTCGCGAACCATCTCCATCTCCGCCAGGGCTGCGAAATGCCTAGCCTCTTGAGCCTCCATGATGCCCCTCATGAGGCACTGGTACGTGGCAGCCGCGTTCGGCAAGCCGTAAGGCATGCGAACGTAGCTGTGGGGTGGACCTTCGCAGCGCCCCACTCGCGAGGGCCATAGGCGCTCCAGAGAGGTGACTGAATTGAGCCCTGGTATGTCGATGCAGATGCGCAGCCCACCATCCTCGCCTGGATGGGGAGCCACAGCTGGTAGGCGGCGGCCGCCTCTCATGACTCTTGACTCCTGTAGCTCCTGAATGGCCTTGCTGACGAACTCCTGAGGGTCTGGCCCTCCTTGCCTTACTCCTTCTTGAGGGAAACGTGCTTCGAAACACGCCTCCATGTGGTGCCCAAGCGCCTCCCTCGTGACCTTAGCGAGGTCGGTGGCCCTCCAGGGGAGAGCCCCCGAGCCCTGCCTGAGGAGGGCACCGGGCGCGCTTTCCTATGCAATTGAAGGAGGTTCCCCCTGGGCAGGCGCGGGCCCTGAGGGGCCTGCCTCCTGAGGGGCCGGGCCGGACGATGTCTTCTTCTTCTTGGGGGCGGTCTCGGGAAGCCTCTTGCTTCCGCGGTCCGGGTCTTCCAGTGATGCGGCCTGAAAGGCTCGTTCCAGGGAACACACCGCGTCCTTCTCTTCACAGGGCACCGTGATGACTCCGCCACTTCCTGGCATCTTGAGGACGTTGTAGCCGTGGTGAGTTACGGCCATGAACTTGGCCAGCGCTGGGTACCCAAAGATGGCGTTGTACGGCAGGCGAATGTGAGCAACGTCGAAGTCGATGAGCTTGGTGCGGTAGTTGTCGCGTGCCCCGAAGGTGACAGGGAGGCGTACCTGCCCAATCGGGACCGTGGAGCCGTCGGTGACTCCGGAGAAAGGCTTGGTTGGCTGAAGCTGGTTGTAGGGCACTTGGAGATTGTTGAATGTTTCCACGGACAGGACGTTGAGCCCTGCCCCGCCGTCGATGAGGGTCCTGGCGACCACCATGTTGCTGATGATTGGGGAACAAAGAATCGGGAGGACTCCGGCTATGGCCGCACACTTGAGCTGATCTGTTGAGTTGAACGTGATGGCGCACGTCGACCACCTGAAAGGGCGCGTGGCTTCGAGCTTGGGGAGGACTGCATTCACTTCGCGGGCAAACTGCTTGAACATGCGTTGAGAGGCTGGGGCTTGAGCCCCGCCCAGGATGCAGGCGATCGCGCGCGGCTCCTGGAAGCCCCCAGCCCCCTCGTCCTGATGGCGGTCCTCGTTTCTCTTTGGCTGCGGCGGCAACGGAGGGAGGCCTGTGTTGCCTGGCGGGCGATCCTCAGGAGGCTGATCCCTCCAGTCTCCCTCGCGAGGCGGGTCTTGCCAGCGATCCTCGCGAGGTCGATCGCGCCACCCTTGGCGTGGGCAGTGGTCTTCCCAGCGTCCTATGTTCCTTCCTCCTCCTCGACCGTAGCCCCGGTCACCGCGGTCGGGGCAACGGTCGATCCTTCCTTCTCGCACGGCTCGGAGCTCTTGACATTCGTTGGTGTTGTGGGTGTGGATGTCGTGATACACACAGTACCGACTGCCCTTGGAAGATTCGGGCTGATCTCTGCCCTGCTTGGTGTCTGGTTCTGCCACGAGCACGGCAGCCCCCTTGCGCTTCACATCCTTGGCCTTGGACTTCTTCTCTTCTGGGTCTGCGGCAGGCAGCTCGAGGAGGGAGAGACGCCCTTCTTCAGCCCTGGCGCACTTGGTTTCCAAGTTGAACAACTCCAAGGAAGTGCATAGGTCTTCATGCATCGCCAGCTCCTCCTTCATCTTGACATCACGCACGCCATCGGAGAAGGCTGAGATGATGGCCTCCTCGGTCACCTTGGGAATCTTGAGGCGTGCATTGTTGAAGCGCTAGATGTACTTCTGCAGGGTCTCTCCGGGTTGTTGCTTGATGCGGCGCATGTCGCTCATGGCGGGTGGCCGGTCGTGAGTACCTTGGAAGTTGGCGATGAAGCGGGTGCGCATCTCGTCCCAGGAGGAGATCGTGCCTGGAGCCAGGTTCAGGAGCCAGGTGCGGGCCCCGTCCTTGAGCGCCATGGGAAACCAGTTCGCCATGACCTTCTCGTCTCCTTTGGCAGCTTCGATGCCCAGCTCGTAGAGCTGGAGAAACTCCGCAGGGTCGGCCGTGCCGTCGTAACGAGGAGGCAGGTCTGGCTTGAACTTGCCGGGCCACGCGACGCTGCGTAGCTCGATGGTGAAGGCACGGCAGCCTGTTGTGGCCACGGAAGGCCTTGGGTGACGGAGAGCTTGGTCTTGCATGTCGCCACGCGCTGCAGCTGGGAGCAGCACGGGGTCTTGACGTGCGGGAGCAGGAACATGGTCGCGACGTGCTGGAGCAGGGAGCGCCCGGTCAGCTTCTTGCAGGCGAGGGACTTCTTGGTAGCTCTGCTCTTGTCGCGCTGGCACCAGACGGAGCGGGTTCCGCCCAGGGGCCACGCGCCTTGGAGCCATGGCATCTTCTTGAGGAGGAGGCGGCTGGGGAGCCCCCGAAGCTTCGTCGCCCGTGCGGGGCGGGGTACGGTGCAGCGGAACGGACGGCACAGGAGAGCCCCCTGCGGCGCGATGAGCTCGGCGACGCAGTCGAGCCATTCTTCGTAGACGTCGTCGACGGAACGGTAGCGCAGGAGATCGTTTGCTGTGATGAGCACAGCTCGAGCCTCCATGGGTGCACGGAGCGCGCGGGACGAAGAACCAGCTGGGATGAGCGAGGGAGTAGCGGTGCTGCCGTCTTGCCGCACGGACGGATGCTGAGACGACGCTTGCTGCTCGTCCCCCGCGAGGCCGGTGGCGGCGTTGACGGCAGGTGACGGGGAACGGCGAGGACGCCCGCCGACAGGAGCCGTCTGGGCGACGCGGGAAGCGAGAGCGTCCTGCCGTTGGACTGGGCTTGGTCTCGTTGCCTGCCAAAGGCTCTGGTGGTGACGCTGGCTTGGGCTCCACAATGACTTCCTCCCTGCCGTTGGACTGGTCTTGGTCTCGTTGCACCGAAATGGGTGCCTTTGCTTATTGCTCTCGCCTGCGCTTGCTCCCTTTGCACCAAAGAGGAAAGGAGGACACTGCGCGGCTGGCGCCCGCCTGGCACCCTTGGTCGTCATGGCTTGCGTCACGGGCACCTCGTGAGGTACCCCGCCTTGATCTCTCCGCCTCCTCGCGAGCCAGCCTGATGAGGCCGTGCCTGAGGAAGCTCCGTGTCGTCCGCCCCGCGAGGCTTGGACCCTCGCGAGGGTCTTGGGTCTGTGTTGATGAAGATGGGCCGTCCTGGGCCCCCTTCTGAGCCACGCCGCAGGCCGCAGGCAGGCAAGTCTAGGGACCCCCGTTCCCAGAACACCGACAATCTCGGAGTCACCGATGGAATAGGTCGGTGTCACCGATTTCACTGCTGAGAAAACATTTTGCCATTTTAAACTACATATTTTCTTCAGCTCCACTCAATGATTCTTTTCCTCTATTAGCATCTTATGCTACATGCTGCTTTGTAGTGTCTCTCAAGGACCACATCTACCTGACTCATGATCCGGAAGCTACCCTTCTTGGAATCTGATGTCAAAAGGGGAGAGAGAGAGCACATCAAAGCTTATCAAATTAAACTTATCAGAAGAGAGAGAGCACATCTAAGCTCTTCCTAAGATGCATATTAACAAGAGGAGAGAAGTCACATGTCTTTAAGAGGGGAAAGACATGTAGTTTAATTGATTCTTTTTTGCTATGTTTTAATTGATTTATTTCACCCTACCATCTCCCACTATCCAATGTCAGATTCAGGGGGACAGAGAGTTTGTGCTTAAGGTGATAAAAATCCTTGGAACTTATAGCAAATCTTTAAATCTTTGGGGACAGTCTATATCTGAATAAACTACATATTTGTAGTACTAAGCTATTACATGCCATTCCAGTCTTGGTATTCTTGTGGATCTTGAAATTATTTTGTTTGGTGTGTTCTCGAATAAATTAAAAACTTCCACTTTTGCTTGTTAAGGGTCTAATCACCCCCCCCCCTCTAGACCCATCTTCTCGATCCTTTTAAAGACTTCTAACATGTCCCCAAGAACAAATAGAACTATTCACAAAGCATAATTGTTCTTATGGTCAGAGGATATAAATATGTGTTTAACAATCTAAATGTATGAATCTTCCACCAAGTAAACCAACTAACATGAACTACAAGATGTAATTAACACTACTAGCACCCTGAGGTACCAATCTGAGGTTGGATATAAAAGTTGAGCAAAGAGATGAACTAGGGTTTTGAGATGAGATGGTGCTGGTGAAGATATTGATGAAGATGAGTCCTCCCATGATGAGAGGAGCGTTGGTGATGATGATGGCTTTGATTTATCCCTCCCAGAGGGAAGTTTCCCAGGCGAATCGCCCCGTCGAAGAGCAAAAGTGCTCCTTCTCAGGTTCCGCCTCGAAATGGAGGCGACGACCTATATCTCTCGGAGGGAGGTTTTCTCGAAAGTCTTATTTTAATTTATTTTTCTAGGGAAAATGCCTTCATATAGGAGAAGATGAGCAACAGTTGACCTCTGTGGGCCCCAAAGTCTGGGTGACGCGCCCCTCGGCTTGTGGGCCCATCGAGGCTCCTCTCAGGTGTTTTTCTTGCTAGTATTATTATATATTCGAAAATAAATCTCCATAAATTTTCACATCATTCTGAGCTTCAGAAAATTGTTATCTTTGTAGTAGCTTTTCCATGTCAGAATTCCAGTCGTCGGTAACCCCTCTTCTTTTGATGTATCTTGCATTTTGAGAGACAAAAGGCATTAGAATTGCATCATAATATGGAATATAATTTTAAAACAATATAAATAACAGGGGAAATAAGTTCGCTACAGGGCGGGACGGTCTAGGGCTCTGCCTGAGGATTCACTCTCACTAGTGAGACTGTGTTGCTAGGGATAGTCTTCTACTCCGCCTTGTTCCCTGTCTAAATTTAGCGCTCGTGCCACTCCCTAGCTTAAACTATCTTTTGAACTATGTTATTTCTGGCTCAGCTACTCTAGCTCAGCTTGAGCGCTATTGAACAAATGTGCTCTTCCATTTTGCCTCCTTTAATAAAAAAATTTAGGGGGGCGCTTTTCGTTAAAAAAAGGACCAAGACATGGACAGTCCGGCCCAAAAGGCCAACATTCAGGATAGTCTCAGGCTCCGCTTTTCTGCCCGAAGCCTGCCCCAAAAGCCGAAAAATAAGCCCGGGGTCTGGCTTTGTAAAGCCTGGCCCGACCTAAGCCCGGCCCGGAGAATGTCGAAATCACTAGTTGAGGAGTACTCGTTGCCAAGATCACTCCAACTCCCTTGGTTGCGACAAGTGGCGCACATGTTGCGCACCACTTGTCGCAACGTGGGAGTTTTCCTTTTTTCTAGACCCGTTTATTCAAAACGTTTTATCTCTCAAACCGTGCATCCAAATCTCGAACCGCTTTCATCGTTGGATTCCTCGCGTTGAGATCTTCAAACTAGATCCCATGTTGACAGGTTTTGACAAACTTTTTTCCATGCAAAAACCGGACAAAAAACTGAACCGGGAGCACGAGTGTTTTTCCTTTCTAAAAGAGGCACGCCCATGACTCTCGCGAAATCACAACTGTGCCTCTCGCGGAAGAAAAACTGTGACTCTCGCGGAAGAAAAAAAAGAGAAAACGCGTTTTTATCCGTTTCCGAGCAGACACGGCCGTGACTCTCGTGAAAGCACAACCGTGCCTCTCACGGAAGCAAAACCGTGAATCTCATGAAACAAAAAAAACAAAATACGTATTTTTTTCATTTCCAAGAGGCACGGCCGTGACTCTCGCGAAGGCACAACCGTGCCTCTCGGGGAAGCAAAACCATGACTCTCGCGAAAGGAAAAAAACAGAAAACGTGTTTTTTCGTTTTCGAGAGGCACGACCATGACTCTCGCGAAAGCACACCCGTGCCTCTCGCGGAAGCAAAACCGTGACTCTCGTGAAAGGAAAAAATATAAAATGTGTTTTTTTTTCATTTCTGAGAGGCACGGCCATGACTCTGGCGAAAGCACAGCCGTGCCTCTCGCGGAAGCAAAACCGTGACTCTCGCGAAAGAAAAAAAAGGCGTTTTTTCGCGCAATTTTTTTATTTGTCGAAAGCTAAAGAAGACCGGTGAAAAACCAAAACATCGAAAAAAACGTTTCAAAAGCCGAAAACGCGTGCGGAAAAATAAAAAAATAAAATTCAAAGGAAGCGCCCAAAGCGCGACACGTCGTGAATGGCTGAGAGCGCGCCAAGTTGCGCTGATCGTTGCGAGGCTTACGAAGTCTCGAAGCCCGCCCTGAAAGCCGAAAGATAAGCCCGAGGTCCGGCTTTGCAAAGCCTGGCCCGACCTAAGCCCGGCCCGAAGAATATCCATGTTTAGTTATAAGGGCAAAAAAAAGCTCCGTGTTACCAGAAAAAAATGGCCATGGTTTGCTGAAGTCCTGGTCCACAACTAGCCACAGCAACTCCACAGTTAAATCATTGCCTACTGCCTTGGAGCAACTCCAATGGGGCGACCCATTTCGTCTGCCCGCGTCCGTTTGGGTCGGCGCAGACAAAAGTGGCGACCCAACGCGCCGACACAAACTCAAATCGTGTCCGCCCGGCGTCCGCGCCGACCCATTTTCGGCCTAAAATTATGCCTGTAATGCATCGGCGCGGACGCGAAGCGGACGCGCCGCGCGTCTCCTCCCCGTTCGTCGCGTCCCCACTTGTCGGTCGTCCAACTACGACGGTCAACATTATTTATGATGACCACCCACCTTGGGCCCGCGCGTCAGCGATGGCAGTCATCCTTTTTTAAGCCGGGCGTGCTGCGGGGCCGTCCTCATCCACTGCCACTCGCCCCCCGTCCCCATCTAACCACCCCTACCCCCACGCCGGCGACAACCCTAGCCACCGCCACCATGGGCTTCTTCTCGGGCATCGGCAGCAGCCGCAAGGGCAAGGCCCCCGCCCGCCATTCCCCCTCCCTCCCCGCCCTCCCCGCAACGCCGCGCGCTCCCCTATAGAGGCAGCGCATCAATGTGCCATTGCACCAGGCCAAGTGGCACTGGCACCACGGCGTGCCTTTGCCGTCCCCCGACGCGACACTACCGCATGATCGGCATTTGGATCCGGAGAGGATCACAGTGCCGACGGCGCCGCGGACGGCGAGGGCCCATGCGGAGAAGGTGTGGCACCGGCGGGCGTTGCTGACGCCGGAGCAGCTAGCCGAACCGCACTACGCCGTCGACTCGCCCAACTGGGCTCGATGGTTCGCCTTCGAGCACGAGGAGGCGAGGCAACGCGGCGTCCATGGCGTCGACCGCAGTCTGCCGCCGCCCTCGCTCGTCGTCCGCGACGAGGACCAGGAAGCCGAGGCCGCCTACCAGGCGGCCATTAAGGAGAGCGAGGAGGAGGAGCGGTGGAGGGAGGCGGACGAGGCGGCTTTCCAGGATGCCATGACGGAGGCCATGGCCCTCTCCGCGCCGGGCGACCGCATCGTGCCGCCGGTGACCCCGTCGTCCCCGCCCAGAGACGAGCTGGAGGAGCCGGCCTACCTTGAGCGCTACTCCTGGATCGGAGTAGTGCGCGAGTGGGTCAGCACTCCGCCGATCTGGCTCGGGGCGACGAAGAAGCAGGAGGTGGCCAACCTCGACCACTGGCGTCGCGTTCGGCTGGCCAAGGAGCGCCCGGGGGGGCGAGCGCCTACACATGCTTGAGCGCGAGGTCGAAGAGGAGGCACGCTAGGCCCAGGTAGCGGCGGCGCAGCCTGACATCGCCGCCCTCTGGAACATGGCGTTCCCCTGGGCTAGCCCTGCACCGACGCTGATCGACCTCACCGGCCCCGACGCAGACACCGCCGTCGTCGAGGACGCCTAGGGCAGCGCATCATCTAGTTTTTAGTGTTTTTATGTTAATTAATGTAATATGGACTTTCGCCGCGGCCTTCGTGGCCGGATTTTATGTTTAATTAAATGCTTGTATTTATTTTTAAAATGCTTGCAAATCTTTTTTGGCACGCCGACAAAATGGGTCGGACCAGCGTTGGGTGCTCGTGCCGACACAAACACAGCGTCAGACGTTTGTGTCCGCCGGGCCGACCCAAACAGACAAAAAATGGACAAAAGCCCCGTCCGTTTGGATTGGCCCGTTGGAGATGCTCTTAGTATTTGCGAGGATCTTGGCGGGCATTTCCGCCATTCGATCGATGCATAGATTCGCAGGCACAAGATGGGGTGCGCCGACTGATCTTGCCATTCCACTCGGCGCAGCGCCCGGACCCAAATGATCAAAGCTGGATGTCGATGCACGGCGGAAGCAGGGAAGGCATGAGCCGTATGTGTCACAGCCGGCCGAGCACTGTCGGGCCGGTGGGGGTCCGATGCGTCGACCATTCTGATCCTAGCTTGCACCCGCTTTGGTTGCCTGCAAAGGGACCAGTGAGCGATTACTTACTAGGGTGGTCATAGCACTTTGAAGAGGGATTCACATGTTCCTCTACCTTATCTTCGCATGATTGCATACATGTATGGGGAGCTTATGCATGTTACATGTTCCTCCAAAGCTTTGCTTACTACTTTTCATATCATTTATTTAACTCTTTGATGCATGTTGTCATCAATTACCAAAAGGGTGAGATTGAAGGCACAAGTGCTCCCTGGGTGATTTTGGTAATTAACGTCAACATATTTCTTGTTGGACTAATAGTTCTATCTAGTGTATTTCAGACAAGTTCAACAATGGCGTGGCAAAGACAAGAGGATGTGGAACCCCTTCAAAGTGCTAAGGACAAAGATTGGCAAAATCTTAAGACTCTTCATCCTTATTTTAGTGATCCAAGATCACATTGAGTCCATAGGAAAGCCAATACTATTAAAAGGGGATGAGGTGTTGCTTAATGGATTACTTGCTCAAGTGCTTAGTGATATTGCTCCAAAACCCTCAGCCACTTTCTCCATCCAAATATGGCCAAACCCAAAACTCCAACTCGACCCCACTGATTCTATCTATCTGGAGCCACCGAGTTCACATGACATAGCCACTATCAAAACCCCTAACAGTTCGGTCTCACTGATACGGATCTCGGTCCCACCGAGATGGCCTTGCCAACGCTCTGTGACTTGTTGCATTTATTTCGGTCTCACTGAGCTTATGCAATCGGTCTCACCGAGCTGGCTTAACAGATTCTCAGTTGCTTATTGCTTCACTTCGGTCCCACCGAGTTGATGCAATCGGCGCCACCGAGATAATGTTTGCCCTAAGCCCTAGCACATCGGTCTCACCGAGTTGTTCCAGTCAGTCCCATCGAGATTCCTAACGTTCACATTTTTGAAATGATCGGTGCTACCGAGTTTAACCATTCGGTCCCACCGAGATGAGTCAAATGTGTGTAACAGTTGGATTTTGTGTGGAGGCTATATATACCCCTCCACCCCCTTCTCCATTTGTGAGAGAGCCATCAATACGTTCCTACACTTGCACCATTCATTTTCTGAGAAAGAACCACCTACTCATGTGTCACTACTAGGGAAAAGCCTAGCAGCGGCGCGGGTTTTAGGCCTATCAGTAGCGCGGGTCGATGCGCTACTGATAAGGCGCTACAGCTAACTTATAGCAGTAGCATGCCTCCGCATGCGCTACTGCTAAATCGGCTTAGTAGTAGCGTGTTCCTGGAGGTGCGCTACTGGTAATTAGTAGTAGCGCTTCTCCCTGCCCGCGCTGCTACTATTATTTCGTATTTTGTTTCTTTTTTATTTCATGTTGTATTCGTACACCTTTACACAAGTTTTCATACAACAGGAATTTAGAAATTGTTTTGAAATCATAATGAGTTATTACATCATGGGGTGAAAGAACCGTGGACTAGTTTCAAGTGGATGGACATCCACTTGAAACTAATCCGCGGTTCTTTCACCCCGTGATGTAATAAATATCATCATCATCATCATATCATTAACAACTTATCATCATAATACATCATTGTCATATAACACCTCCTCAAGATCATCATTTTCATCAATGAGACATCACATAGCAAATTGGTCACTAGTCGTAATCACAAGTACTCCTCGTCATCAACTCTAACACATTGTATCACATAATAAACATATTGTACCTCATAGGACCTACTACATTCTCTTAGGACCTACTATATTCTCTATGGTAAAATAGCAAAAAACAAGATAGCCCCTGACTCTCCATTATGGAGAATGGAGATTATCCTGTCTCCAATTCTTGCGTTTCGCTTAATGTTACTTCCAAGAACCTCCTTGCGAATGTCCAAACATTTTTCCATTCTTTGATTAGCATGTGTTCACCGGTTTTAGAAATCCGATATGCACAGGTGAGCTCCTTAGATTGACCTAGCTGTAGGTTCATAACTGCAAGGCGACCATTCTGATATATCAGATGAGGCACACAATCCATCGGGATTTCCTGTTGAAAAACATAGTAATAACTTCATAGTTAGCAATGATGTACTAGTTTTAGAAGTATGCAAAAGATGCACGGATGTCGTAATAGTAAAAAAATCTTACCAGGGTATCTCCATAGAAGTTACCGTGGTTCAACACATGCACTAGTGGCACGTATTCACCATAATTTGGAGGAGTTCGATAATAGGTATTGTAATTCTCAAGAAAAGTACAATAAGCAATCAGATGACTTTTCTCCTTATAAGTTAATTCGGAGCCATCAGTGTAGTGGGTTTTGTCTACCATCTTCTGCACATCCTTTGAAGATTCAAAATAAGCTGTCAATGGAAATAAGTTGTCAACTATTTTGAAATAAACAATATAAATTAGTTAATAACTATGTTTGAGAAACTCACATTGCGGTAGAATCGGAAGCGTATCAACAAGGACCCAAATGTCCATATTGTCTTGCTCGATGTCAGGATTACCAAGATCCATGGTGACAATCATACCCTCATAAAAACCATACATTTTGCAAAGTGCTTCCCAATTTTGGCAACCAAAATGGATTACGCTCTGAGAATTGTACAGATTTACTTCAAAATCGATATCATGATGGGTCCTTAGGTGTATTTTCTTTGTTTCAAAATTTTCATGGTCTTCAAAACCCATCCTCTCCAAGACATAGCGTCTTGCATGGCATGGGATAAGCTAGTCGAATTGTAAAAGATGAAAATTAGACGTTGGAATAGTTGAACTCATGCTTAATTATAAAAAAACACTTGTTGTTGTTGCGTACCGTTTCAACATCGAAGGTCTCCTCGAGCTTAATGCTAAAGCGCCGATCTTCATCCAGCTCAATGAACCTGTCGCACATACCTTGATCGTCGTGGCACCAGCTGCACTCCCTCGGGATACTGTCCTCATCCGAGTACGACATTTCCTACGTTCATAATTCAAAGATTAAACTTGTACAATTAAATATATGTACTAAAAACCTAAATTAGATCATTATTTTTCGAGAAAATCCAGGCCACTCGATATTTCCTACATATTCTAGCACAAGTCATGCCAGAATTCACGGAAAAATCCGGCATGACCTTTGCTAAAAAAGGACATATCGAGCGCCTGAAATTTGCTGGAATGGAAATTAATCAACACTCCGGCCAAACATAGGCCACTCGGAGGTGTAACCAAAACATGACCGGGCACTTCGGCAAAAACAAGCGCCTGAAACTCATAAAGGACTCATATTGACATGGAGATTTGCCTGGTCTCACCTCGAGGTCGGAGGGGGTCGGTGACGGGGACGACGGCGGGGATGATGGAGGGGCTCCTTGATTTCTACAAAAGCAAAAACCCTATTAATTCAACTAGTACATCCCGAATAATTGCTTAAACTAAAAAATAACAACAAATATGACATGTTCAACTAGTTCTATTAATTCAACTAGTTCTTACTAAATATAAACTTACTATAAATAGAAAAAAACTAGTTCTTTCTAAAAAATAAAGTAGTTCAACTAGTTATTTTAATTTTCTTACTAAAAATACATTAGTTCTATTAATTCAACTAGTTTATTAATTTACTTACTAAACTAGTTCAACTAAAACTAAACTAGTTCAACTAAAAATAAACTAGTTCTATTAATTCAACTCGTTCTTACTAAATATAAACTTACTATAAATAGAAAGAAACTAGTACAACTACTACTACTAATTAACATCTACTACTACTACATCTACTACTAATTAACATCTACTACTGCTAATTATACA
>NC_041384.1:609033680-609041759 GCF_002162155.2 Triticum dicoccoides | reverse complement strand
GGCGGTGAGGTCGAGAGCGGCGGTGGGCGGCGGCGGTGAGGTTGAGGGCGGGCTCGGGCGGCGGCGGTGAGGGGAGGCTCGGGCTCGGGCGGCGCGGTGCGACAGGAGTAGGGGAACAGGGGGAAAGGAGGACTTAGCGAAATTTTGAGCCGGGGGTGGTGGTTAAGTCGAACTAGCAGTAGCGCTCGTAAGGAAAACGCGCTATAGCTAACTTATCTATAGCTCGTTTTACATAAAAATGCTACTGCTAATGGAAGCAGTTATTTCTTTTGTTTATCCCAAAATCAGTAACACTTTGTCCTGAAAAAACGCTGTAAGTCTAAGAAATGTGAAAACATCAAAAATATACATTGGTCATCGTTGATCTTTTTGTGTAGAATCTAAATAGTCAACATGAATTCTCATTATACCTATATAAGTACAGGCGAGGATTCATATTGCAGCTACAAATCATACACATATAGTTCAATGAAGACCAAGTGCTCGAGATAGGTTGAGAAATAACATATTTAAGGTGGTAAACACCTTGTTCGCTTAGCAGTATGGGACTAAACTTAATTAGTTGCGGTGATACTTAGCAGCAGCGAGTTTTTAAGAAAAACGCTGCTACTAAGTACTTTAGCAGTAGCGCGTCCCCCGGAAGGTCGCTACTACTATATCTAGCCTGGAGGCAACACCGTGGCAAATATAGTAGTAGCGCTTCTTCCGCATAGAGCGCTACTGCTACTTAGATATTAGTAGCGCTACTCTCTGGAGCTCGCTACTGCTAATTAGCAGTAGCGTCTATTTTTAAACCACGCTGCTGCTAAGATTCCGTGTATAGGGTTTTCCCTAGTAGTGTGTTTAGATCAAGAGATTCCATTCCTATCACTTGAACCTTGATTTCTAGCCTTCCCCAAGTTGCTTTTCACTCAAATCATCTTTCCACCATAGCCAAGTCTGTGAGAGAGAGAGAGAGAGAGTTGAGTGTTGGGAAGACTATCATTTGAAGCACAAGAGCAAGGAGTTCATCATCAACACACCATCCATTACCTTTTGGAGAGTGGTGTCTCCTAGATTGGTTATGTGTCACTTGGGAGCCTCCGACATGTTGTGAAGTTGAACCAAGAAGTTTGTAAGGGAAAGGATATCGTCTACTTCGTGAAGATCTACTAGAGTGAGGCAAGTCCTTCGTGGGCGATGTCCATGGTGGGATAGACAAGGTTGCTTCTTCGTGGATCCTTCGTGGGTGGAGCCCTTCATAGACTCGCGCAGCCGTTACCCTTCATGGGTTGAATTCTCCATCAACCTGGATGTACGATAGCACCACCTATTGGAACCACACAAAAAATTATTCATGTCTCCTTTGTGTTTGCACACTCCAATCCCATTCCTTTGTTGTCTTGCAAATTGCATGCTTTACTTTTTCTGTTGCATATACTCTTGTGATGCTTGCTTAAAATGTATTGTGAGTGCTTTAACATGTGTTAAACTCACCCTTAACTTGAATAAATTAAAAACTGCCACTTTTGCTTGTTAAGGGTCTAATCACCCCCCCCCCCCTCTAGACCCCTCTTCTCGATCCTTTTAAAGACTTCTCACATGTCCTCAAGAACAAATAGAACTATTCAGAAAGCATAATTGTGCTTATGGTCAGAGGATATAAATATGTGTTTAACAATCTAAATGTATGAATCTTCCACCAAGTAAACCAACTAACATGAACTACAAGATGTAATTAACACTACTAGCACCCCGAGGTACCAATCTGAGGTTGGATATAAAAGTTGAGCAAAGAGATGAACTAGGGTTTTGAGATGAGATGGTGCTGGTGAATATATTGATGAAGATGAGTCCTTCCATGATGAGAGAAGCGTTGGTGACGATGATGGCTTTGATTTCTCCCTCCCGGAGGGAAGTTTCCCAAGCGAATCGCCCCTTCGGAGAGCAAAAGTGCTCCTGCTCAGGTTCCGCCTCAAAATGGAGGCGACTGCCTATATCTCTCGGAGGGAGGTTTTCTCAAAAGTCTTCTTTTAATTTATTTTTTCTAGGGAAAATGGCTTCATATAGGAGAAGATGAGCAACAGTTGACCTCTGTGGGCCCCAAAGTCTGGGTGACGCGCCCCTAGGCTTGTGGGCCCATCGAGGCTCCTCTCAGGTGTTTTTCTTGCCAGTATTTTTATATATTCGAAAATAAATCTCCGTAAATTTTCACGTCATTCTGAGTTCCATAAAATTTCTATCTCTGTAGTAGCTTTTCCATGTCAGAATTCCAGTCGTCGGTAATCCCTCTTCTTTTGATGTATCTTGCATTTTGAGAGACAAAAGGCATTAGAATTGCATCATAATATGGAATATAACTTTAAAACAATATAAGTAACAGGGGAAATAAGTTCGCTGCAGGGCGGGACGGTCTAGGGCTCTGCCTAAGGGCTCACTCTCACTAGTGAGGCTGCGTTGCTAGGGATAGTCTTCTACTCCGCCTTGTTCCCTATCTAAATTTGGCGCTCGTGCCACTCCCTAGCTTAAACTATCTTTTGAACTATGTTATTTCTGGCTCAGCTACTCTAGCTCAGCTTGAGCGCTGTTGAACAAATGTGCTCGTCCATTTTGCCTCCTTTAATAAAATAATTAGGGTGGCGCTTTTCGTGAAAAAGGACCAGGACATGGACAGTCCGGCCCAAAAGGCCGACATCCGGGCCAGGCTCAGGCTCCGCTTTTCTACCCGAAGCCCGCCCCGAAAGCCGAAAGATAAGCCCGGGGTCTGGCTTTGTAAAGCCTGGCCTGACCTAAGCCCGGCCCGGAGAATGTCGAAATCACTAGTTGAGGAGTACTCGCTGCCAAGATCACTCCAACTCCCCTAGTTGCGACAAGTGGCGCACATGCAGCACGCCACTTGTCGCAACCAGGGAGTTTTCCCTTTTTTCTAGATTCGTTTATTCAAAATGTTTTATCTCTCAAACCATGCGTCCAAATCTCGAACCGCTTTCACCGTTGGATTCCTCGCGTCGAGATCTTCAAAACTACATTCCTCGCGTCGAGATCTTCAAAACGTTTTATCTCTCAAACTCACCCTTACGAACTTTTTTTCCACGAAAAAAACCGGACAAAAGAACCGAATCGGGAGCACGGGTTTTTCCCTTTTCGAAAGAGGCCCGCCCGTGACTCTCGCGAAATCACAATTGTGCCTCTCACGGAAGCAAAACCGTGACTCTCGCGGAAGAAAAAAAAAGAGAACGCGTTTTTTTATCCATTTCTGAGGAGGCACGGCCGTGACTCTCGCGAAATCACAACTGTGCCTCTCACGGAAGCAAAATCGTGATTTTCGCGGAAAAAAAACTCAGAAAACATGTTTATTTTCATTTCCAAGAGGCACGGCTGTGACTCTCGCGAAAGCACGACCGTGCCTCTCGCGGTAGTAAAACCGTGACTCTCGCGAAAGGAAAAAAATAGAAAGCGTGTTTTTTTCGTTTTCGAGACGCACGGCCGTGACTCTCACAAAAGCACACCCCTGCCTCTCGCGGAAGGAAAACCATAACTCTCGCAAAAAGAAAAAAACAGAAAACATGTTTTTTTTCATTTCTGAGAGGCACGGCCGTGACTCTGGCGAAAGCACAGCCGTGCCTCTCGCGGAAGCAAAACCGTGACTCTCGCGAAAGAAAAAAACGCGTTTTTTACGCAAAAAAAATTATCGAAAAGCTAAAGAAGACAGGTGAAAAACCAAAACGTCGAAAAAAATCATTTCAAAAGCCGAAAACGCGTGCGAAAAAATAAAAAAACCGAAGGGAGCGTCCAGAGCGCGACGCGTCGCGAATGGATGAGAGCGTGCCAAGTCGTTGCGAGGCTCCCGAAGGCTCGAAGCCCGCCCTAAAAGCCGAATGATAAGCCCGAGGTCTTTCTGTGCAAAGCCTGGCCCGACCTAAGCCCGGCCCGGAGAATATCCATGTTTCGTTATAAGGGCAAAAAAAGCTCCGTGTTGCCAGAAAAAAATGGCCAAGGTTTGCTCCAATCCTGGTCCAGCACTGGCCACAGCAAGTCCACAGTTAAATCATTGCGTGCTGCCTTAGTATTCGCGAGGATCTTGGCGGGCATTGCCGCCTTTCGATGAATGCATAGATTCTGAGGCACACGATGGGGTGCGCCGACTGCTCTTGCCATTCCACCCGGCGCAGCGCCCGGGCCCAAATGATCAAAGCTGGATGTCGATGCACGGCGGAAGCAGGGAAGGCAGGAGCCGTATGTGTCGCAGCCGGCCGAGCACTGCCGGGCCGGTGGGGGTCCGATGCGTCGACCATTCCGATCCTAGCTTGCACCCGCTTTGGTTGCCTGCAAAGGGACCAGTGAGCGAGTAGTTACTAGGGTGGTCATAGGACCACCGCTGCCCGGCCTTGTTGGCCCGGCTGCTGCGACGTTCGTAGCAAGCACCACCATGGCAGCAAGCATGGGCCGGCCCCTGACACCTCCCCAGCATGGCCACATAGATGCTTGCTGGCTTCCCTCAAAAAAAAAGATGCTTGCTGGCTACGCACGCACGTACTTAACGTAAGCAGCCGCTGTAAGTACGTGTACGTACGTACGTAGTAGAAGCAAACCATACAAACTTTCTAGCTGCATCTCTCTGCTGGCGACTGAAGCCATGAAGCGTCGTGTAGGATAGGATCGGATGCTGCTGTACTGATTGTGTAGGCGAAGCGTAGTGATTCGGTAGCTAGACGGGCTGCAGGGGTTCCAGCTCCCAAGTACGCTGCGGCCGGCGGTCCAAGGGAAGGGAGCGGGCAGCGGAGGTGAAGGGGATTTTTACGTGCAACACACAGGGACGCAGACACGGAGGTGTCGTCTTGGGAGTAAATTATTCAGTGCGTCAGCAAGCAAGCACACTTGGGCCTCGCTCGCCTCGGGACGGGAGGCCGCAGCCACAGCCGCAGGCTCCCTCAAAAAGATTGCAACGGTTTTTCTTTCTTTGGCTCCTAGATTCCTCTTCTTCCGCTGCTGCAAGTTTTACCACGACCAGGCAGCGGTAAAAACCTGCCTACCAAGGTTGCTACGTGGAGTAGTAAAAATCTGCCAAGGAGTATGTGAAAACTCTCTAGCTGAAATGTTATCACTGGTTTTGACGTACTAGTTATTTTCCCAAATGGAGCTGAGAATCCTTTGCCGGCAACGTTCTGGGTGATTTCCAGCAGTAAAGAAAGAAAACGGTCGACGAAAAGCAGCTGCTACTAGTTGCCCAAATGTTAAGATTCGTAGGAGCATCTCTTCGCACTCCGATGAATCACGCCCGCATATCGAGGAGTCAAACGAGGGGGAGCGCACAGTAGACACTTCAGGAATCCAATAGCCTCCTCCAATTTCGACGATCAACAATTCTTCCTCTTACTAGTAGTATCAGATAGATGCTCACATGACATCAGATTAATAACAATACAACAAAATGCGCGGCGCAGCGACACTGCGTCGCTCTAATCTTACTAACAACCAAGGGCAAGAAAAAATTAGAAAGAAAATCTAGTCTTTACACAGGAGGTTCGTCCTTGGGCTAACGAGAGAGGGAGCTTGTCTGCCTGCTACTCCTCGATGGATCGATCGACCTTCGCACGCGGCGGGCGGCGCGGCGTGGCTCAGGCGTAGTCGCGCCAGCAGACGAGCATGGTGACGCAGCGGCGCATGATGTAGAACCGCGCGCGCTGCTCCTTGACGAGCCGCGCGCACCGCCCGGGGAAGGACGGCCGCCGGCCCTTGCCGCCGCCGCCGCCGTCCGCGCGCACGCCCATCGCCGCCCCCTTCCCGCCGCCCCTCTTCTTGGGCAGCGTCTGCTTCTCCTCGGCGCCGCAGACCTCCATCAGCACCGGCTCTTCCCGCGAGTCCTCCCTCGAGCCGCGAATCTGTCCGAAGGGAGAGCTAGCTCACTTGGACGAAGAAGAGAGGAGAATGGAGGAGAGTGAGACAGTGAGCTCTGAGCTGATGGGGGAGTGAGGTGGGAAACTCTAGCTAGCTCTTGGCCGGGAAGAGCATAAACCTGTGATTATATAATGGAGCAGGGTGGTAGCCGGTGGGGCCGCGCATGACGACCCCAGAAGGACCTACTTGATGTTTTTTCTACGTGTATGCAGGGTTTTCGCTGTTGAGACAAAGCTCACTTCTAATCTCCTACTCATATCGTTGCTTTTTATCTTGTTCTCGGGCGCCCTCGTGCAACACCGCAAAGCCAAAGCGGCGTGGCTGTCAGGGATGGGGCCAGATTTGATGCTTTTTTATGCAGTGTAGTTCCCCTTTCCCTTTTCTCTACTAGCAAACAGTGCTTGGACTTGGAGTGACAGCGAAGTAGTTGAGAAATGGCCAAGGTCAGTGCCAGTTAATACGCTCAGCCGTAGCGTTAGACTCGGTTCCATTATAGTAACATTTTATTGACAAGCTAATAAAATCCATGCACAGAACCATCCAATCAGAGTTATGATGGAACAGTGGCAACCGCAGCAGGAAACCATCAGTAAATTTGATCATTGCACACACGAGTAAGCACACCGTGTGAGGATGAAAAGTGAACAGCGGCCGTGACGAACATTCAACCCTCGAGTGAGTCTCCAACTCTCCATGCACAAGGCAACAGTGGTGAGCCATCGCTAAATTTGACCATTGCGCGCAATGGCACGAGCACACGCCGTGTGAGGACTGAGGAAGAGCGGTGAACAGTGGGTGCGATGAGCATTCAAACCTAGAGAGGGTCTCCAGACACAAAGTAGCCATCCCCACCCAGGACGCAAACCCACAGGCGCACGGGCAGGGCTTGCAGATGATGTGGGAGCTGGCAAGCTGGGCCGTGCGCCGGGTCAAAAGCTCGAGCTGCCCGAGAACTTTGGCTCGAAATGGCTAAAAGCACGTAGGCCCGCCAGGCCCCAGTGTGGTATCCCTCGATCACTCCGCTCCTACGTACTCCTACGTAGAGCAGTAGATCGGCGGGAGACGGTGGGCCGATGGGTGAACACGGCACGTCGACGGAGCTAGCAATGCCACTTGAGCTAGCATAGATAGATAGAGCTGGTACGCGTACGGAGGAAACGGGCGGGGCACGGTGGGGCGGGCAAGTAGTCGGGGGGTTCTGCCGGGCGGGTTGCGGTGGCAACGTGTGTACGTGAGGGGTCAGCAGCGGCGCCAGCTTTAGACTGTAGCTACCGGGGCGGAGCAGGCTGAGGCTGGCGCGCGCGGCGGTGGACCGGGGCGGGAGGGGAGGGGGGCTCAGCCGCTCAGGGGCTCAGGGCTCAGCTACAGGCGGAGGCAGTCCCTCTCGCCCGTCCTCCGCCTCGGGAAGGTGGCAACGGACGGGCGGTCGGCCACCCTGGCTGGCCACAGCCCAGCGCATCACCGCTCGCTGCCCGGCCAGATCCCAGACGACGGGGCCTGCCTTCCTCCCTCGCTCGGCCACGCCATGCACTGTGCCTGCATGGCCCGGTCAAATACAACAGCGTACCACTGCCTGATGCGGCCCGGCCAGCGGCGACTGCCGGCACGGCGCGCTGCGAAACCATCCTCATCGGAGACGGATCGTTCTCGGCGTCGCCCGCCTGGCCTGCCGCATGTGCATCCACGGACGGACCCCGATCGGCTTCTTCGGTATCTGCTTTCGCCTGTCCCGGCCAAACTGCGACTCCACGTCGCTGCGCCAGTGCTAGTCCCATCAACGGTCATTCCAAGGAAAGGAGACGAGAGCTGGGTGCGTGACTCGACATGGCACTGTCCGCCATGTGAGTTTGGGCTAAGCTAGCGAGCTATACGAGTAGCCCCCGGTCGCCCTGGCCGTTTCTTCCGTCAGCACCGTCGCCGAAGAACACAATGATTAGGCCAACTTCACCGCGCGACCCTATCCGTCCGACCCCTTTCGTTTGGCTAAAAAGGGAAAAAGAAATGGTTCAGCGCGCGAGAGCAAACGGACTTTTATCCGCTTTGTGTCCGCTTTCGACCCATCCCCGGCCTAAATAGCGCCGGTTTTGGGGTGAAACGGACAGCGCGGACGAGCGGGACGCGCGCGCTTGTCCTCTCCTGACCCGCCTGTCGGTGGGAGAAACCAAAAACCCCCCGATGGCCATTTGGCGCCATTTCCCCCAA
>NC_041384.1:608968161-609033365 GCF_002162155.2 Triticum dicoccoides | reverse complement strand
GGCCAACGCCCCGCCGAGTTCCGGCGGCCTGGCAGTCGACCCGACCGCAAAGGTGAAGAAGAAGGCGCCAAGGAAGCCGCGGTCGGAGTACACGCCGGAGAAGATCGCCAAGTTGGACGCGGAATCGGCGTAGAGGAGGAAACGGAGAGCGGCCGTCAACATGAATGCCGCCGCGGCCAAGTTCGCCGCCCAGCGCGAGGAGCTGGAGGCCGCGCGGCGCAAGGCCGCTGCCGACGAGAAGGAGGACCTCGTCAACAAAGCGCACGCCATCCTCATGCTTGGCATGGGCCGTCCGGCGGGGTTCCATGCAGCGGCCGTCGGCCCGGCGAGCACAGGCTCGTCGGTCGCCCGGCTTATGCACTGCCAGTCGCCGACGTCGCGCGCCGCCCCCATGTCGCCCGGCTTTCCTCCACCAAGGCACGACGGCCAGACCCGTTTCTCGGCGTCGCCGGATGTAGGCTTGTTCGCGCCGTCCACACCACGCCCCGCGGCCGTCATCGACCTCAACGTGACGCCTGGATCCAGCAGCGGCGGGCGGCCTTCCGTCGAGATGCAAAGAAAGCAGGCGCGTGCACCGTTCACGGGCACCATGCCGGCCCCCCGCGTGTTGTTTGACGAAATGCCAACCTCAATGCCGACGGTGGACGACCCCTTCTACAACCAGTACATGGAGGACGTGATCTTCCAGGGTGGGCATGGCCGTGCCTACGACCCCGATGAGACCCAAAGTCAGGATGGCCGCGCCCAGTACGTGCCTGATGAAGAGGCCGACGACCGTGCTGACTACGACCATGGTGATTCGTGGCATGAAGACGATGACATCTATGTCGAAGGTGAAGATGAAGATGAAGCCAATGATGTTGATATTAGTGGCGCTCCATTATTCATAGACGAGCTCACCCAAAGAGCGGAAGCACAAAAGAAGCGGAAGAGCATTCGCACCGGTTCATATACACAAGATGAGGACAAGTTGATTTGCCAATGTTGGATGGAGATTAGCCAAGATCCAAGGACCGGCGCGCAACAAAAGGGCATTGTTTTTTGGACGAGGGTCCACAAAACATTCCATGAAAGGAAGATGTTTGAGCCCTACCAAATTACAAGCAACCGTGGCATCGGTTCGATTAAAAAAGATGGTTGTTCATCCAACAAGAGTGCATTAAGTATTGTGCCGCACTTGAGAGCGTTGAAGCACGGCCCGTGAGTGGTCTCGGCGTTGGAGACATGGTATGCTCTTCTCTTTCTAGCCCTTGCTACGGCCATGAGACTTCGGCCGTGTATATGTTTGCATGTTCACTTGTTGTTGATCATGTGATGCAGGCATTTCAATCTTTGAAGGCATTCAAGGCCCGGCACAATGACAAGTCATTCACTCTTACGCATTGTTGGACGATCATCAACAATTGCCCTAAGTTCAAGGATCAATACCGTGAACTTCAAAGGAAGAGAGGCAAGAAGACGGCCAAGTTCGTCGGAGGTGGGGATGGCGAGGCGTTGAAGAGGCCGAGGGGCAAGACCAACTCAAAGGTGGATGGCATACGTGACGCCTCAGCCATGGCCTTGCATGAGACTTTGCATGGCATGATGTCACATAAGGATGTGAGGGACGAGAAGAAGCGGCAAAGCAAGGACAAGCAAATGAAGCAATACCTAGACCTCCAACGACAGAAGCTTGAGATGGAGAAGGCGGCCAAAAAGAGAAAGATAGACATGGAGGTGGCGGCCCGACAAAGGCAGCTCGACATGGAAGAGACCGTCCGGCAAAGGCAGCTCGACATCGAGGCCGGCAACGTCAAGGCCAGGCAGAGGCAGCTTGACATCGAGGCCACCAATGCCGCCACCAAAGCGAAGGAGGTGGCCCTTGCGATCATGAGCGTGGACTTGTCGAAGATGAGCGACAAGACGAGGGCCTGGTTCGAGGCCAAGCAGAAGGAGATGCTCGACGCCGAAGGCCTGAACTAGGTCGTCCAATCGGCGTGGCCAGTCTTTTTGGAGGCTGGCATGGGTGCCGCCCGCCCGCTGGGCCGCTGGCAGTGTGCCGGTGAAAAAACATTCATTTTGGAGGCTGGCTGTGTTGCCGGCCGCTGGCTGTGTTTCCGGCGAGGACAACTATTCATTTTGGAGGCTGGTTGTGTTGCCGGCCGTTGGTCGTGTAGGCCGCTGGCTTTGTTGCCGGCGTGATGAACTCGGGTCGTGAACTGGGGCTTGGCATTTGAAATGTTCCTTTTTTTTAAATAGACGCGGACAGGATGGGGCAAAAGGATGCGGCCGCGCGCTGGGCGCACAGCCACCGCATCTCAGGACAGACCCGGACACAACCCAAATCCCTACCCAAAGGGACAAAAACCGAACAAAACGGACGTTCGTTTGGGTTCGCGCGGTGGAGTTGACCTTAAAGACGGATTGGGCCGAAATGCGAAACGGATATTATGCCGGCCCGGTCGCCAGTGAGTGGAGCGGTCAAATCAGAATCTGCCCCGGCCACGCCGTGAGGCTCGAGGGAACGGAGCTGGCACTGCACTGCGCCGACCCGCCGTGGCGTGTGGGCAGGCGTATCGCAACGGGTCGAAGCGATGGACACCGGCCATGCATGCCGCCTCCGGTGCCCGTCTTTGACCAGTGTTCCCACGGACGGACGCGCCCGTCTCTGACCAACCAGGCGTGGCGGCGTCCGTGGAGAGGGCCGTGGCTTCTGGCGACGCCGTACGGACGGACTATGCATTGCTTCACACGCACTGCGGACGCCACGGACTTTTCTTGCCCCGCGGCAGGCCTCCGATATGGCAAAGATGGCAGCCCGCTAGTAGTGGCAAATAGTCGGTCGACCGTACGTGCGCGGGCGCGAAAAGATCGGACTGCGGCAGTGCGACTCTGTGTGCACGTGACCCGGGCCAGAGAGTGGAGGTGGCGACGGTGCTGGCACGCGTACATACGCACTTACGCACGACGCATCCGTTCAAACTTCGAGCATGCGGCAGTGGCGCCCCCAGCCGGTACGGCCTTTGCGCCCGCATGCATTATCTATCCGCTTGGCGCTCACCGCTCCGGCACCATCAATGCCCGATGCGCGACAGCGTGCACGTCGGCATGAGTGGTGCAGGGAAATTATGGGGTGGCCGATACTGATGTGTGGCGGTGTTGCTCGGCAGTGGCGTGTGTCTGCGAGGACTGTGACGGGGGACAGTGGCGTCCGTGCAAGAAATAGTCGCACGTACGTACGTTCGCGATCGCGCGAGGCCAATGTATCTTCGATTGTAGGAGAAAGGTGACGGGCTGCAAGCAAATCTTTGTCTGCCACATTACCGCCACCCCGGCCCGTGTGTGTCATTTAAAGGCTCGCGTATGTGGACACGGCGTGTGCACGAACGGTCACGTAGGGCACAATTCAGTGATAGTTTATTGACTTGATTTGCTGTGGTAGCTAATTCAAAGTTTCACTTGTAACTTAGGGGCTACTTGGTAGCCTCCAGCAATTTTCAGAGGTTGCACGAGGCGAACGTGTCGGACTGACCGAAGCCTGGCTTTAAAACAGTGTAAAACCGAAAATAAATAAGGGTGTGTTTGGTTACATTGCCAATCCAGCTTGGCCCGGCGAGCCTGACTATAGTGAGCCGGTTTGAGGGGATTCAGGCCAAAAAAACTCAGATATACATAGTTTGATTGCCTGCATGCCCCTAATTGCATGAGACAATCATTTTTGATCTGGTGTTTGGTTGTCCGTATTGCATTAGGCGCATATATAACATGGTGTTCGGTTGCAAACTGCATAAGGTGTTGTCACCACTTCTAACTAATGGTGAGCTTATCACACATAATCTGAACATGTAGCGCCAGCTAGTTAAACAAATTACAATTCATAGTAACTACTATCAAATGACAGTTCAAATTATTAAGAGCCATTGGCTAAATAAGGGATAGTTCATCAGTGTTGCTGCTACCAGATCTTTCTCTTTCTCTTCCTCTTCTTCTGCTTCTGCTGCTACTTCTTCTTCTTCTTCTTCTTCTTCTTCTTCTTCTTCCTCTTCCATCTTTTTCAAATCCTGCACTGACATCTGCTAAGCCACATTGCCTCTGCCCACTCCAATCTTTTGTTTTTCCAAGCGTCATTGTCAAATGCCTCCACACCATGGCCGGAGCTAACAACATCGTCAGGCTCGACCTCTTTCTCCTTAGACATGTGTTCATCAAAGCCCTACCAGAGGATCCAGTTATGCAGAATGCAACAAGCAAGAACAAGCTTAACCTGAGTGGAGTATGGATGGAATGGCTTCTGATCCAGGATCTTAAACATATTCTTCAAAGCTCCAATGCCCTCTCAACAGTTACTCTAAGGCTGGAGTGTTTGAGATTAAACAGCTTATGTGCAGTCATAGGATAGTTCCTACCAGAGAACTCGTTGAGATGGTGCCTAGTTTTCCTGGAGGGTGGAAGAATACCCGACCGACATGCATAGCCAGCATCTCCAAGGTAGAACTTGTCGTCGAGGATGTTGATCCCATCAGGTCGACTCATGCTGTCACTGAGAATGTTAGCATCATGCGCTGACCCCTCCTAGCCAGCCAGCACATATGTGAACTTCAGATCAAAGTCAACAGCAGCAAGCACATTCTGGCTTGTGTAGTGCTTCCTCCCCCTGTATGCTGCAGACCGTGACCTAGAAACTCTGGCAGTGACATGAGTACCATCTATTGCCCCAATGCAATTCTGAAAATGGCATTACAAGCTTGTGTTAGTGCTCAACTTGAACAATACAAGCATATCAAGCCATGGAAAATGTATATTGTCAATGCTCAGCTTGAAGTATGGATACCATCTTGGTTTTCCGCGAATCTTGGGTGGAGTCTGACCAGATGGTCTCCTGATCATCTCTCCTCTAAGCTCCCCAATAGCAAAAAGCACCTGTTTGAATTACCTAGAGATGGTCTTCATTGATCTCCTGAACGTGCTGTGAATGGCCCTGAACCTCTTGTTACGGCCAACAACATGGAGGAACATGGCCACTTGCTCTTCGGCATTGGTGTTGATGCTATCTTGTAGCAACCCCCTGCTCCTGAAGGTCTCGACAAGCCTGGCAAATGATGCTATTTTCATTCGAAGCATCCACATAGTTGTAGATTTAGTTCAGATTTTGGATCCTCTCCTGTTCCCGGAGAAACAATGGATCATAGCGGATGAAAGGTCTCCCAGCATGACGAACAGCTCTCTGGTGCATGAACATGACCCATGCTTGAATCACACTAATCAGTGTTGTTGCCTGGATTATTAACATCATCAGTGCGTCCATAACCTAGTCAACATCGACAGTTCGTTCAGTGAAAAATCAATCCTACATCTAGCCTAACGGCCTAACCATCGAGCTAATAAAGGAGGGAAGGATGCTGCTTACTAGCATCGGAGACGAGGACGTACATGCAAGAAATAGTCACACGTACGTACGCGCGCGATCGCGCGAGGCCAACGTATCTTCGATTGTAGGAGAAAGGTGACGGGCAGCGAGCAAACCTTTGTCTGCCACATTGCCGCCACCCGGCCCCGTGTGTGCCATTTAAGGGTGTGCACCAACGATCACGTAGGGCACAATTCAGTGATAGTTTATTGACTTAATTTGCTGTGGTAGCTAATTCAAAGTTTCACTTGTAGCTTAGGAGCTCCTTGGTAGCCTCCAGCAATTTTCAGAGGTTGCACGAGGCGAACGTGTCGGACTGACCGGAGCCTGGCTTTAAAACGGTGCAAAAAATAAATCATGTGGACACGTAGTTGCTCGTCTGCGTGCTGGTTGATGAGGTTTGGTAGCATACACGGTGTCTTGTTTGTTTGTGAAGGCTTAAAAAAAGTACTACCTTCGCTCTAGTTTATTGATTCATTTATAATCTGTGTCAAATTTTAACCAAAAAAATAACTAAAAATATTAATGCATGTTAATAAAAATTATATGGTTGGATTCGTATTTGAATATAATTTTCAATGATATATTTTTTGCCGACATGCATGAATATTTTGTTAGTTAAATTTATAATTAAAATTTGATATTGAATACAATGGGGACCAATAAATCAGGACGGAGATAGTACTCACTCCGTTTCTTTTTACTCCGCATATAAGAGCATCTCCAGCCGTTGGCCCCCCCAGGACGCATAAAAATCGCCCCCTGGGGGCGAGCCGGCGATACAATCGGCGCTCGGGGCGGTTTTGCGCCCAGTCGTCGCCCCCAGCTCGTCCCCAGGAGCCGAAATTGGCCCACTCTGCAGCCCAATTTCAGCGAATAAAGGGCCCATATGGGCGAGAATAGGCCCATATTCGGCGTGGTTTCGCCGTGTCTCGGCGTTCAATTATCAACACAATTATTTTTTATCACATATTTTATCACAGAAAAATCAAATACTTCAACAAAATAGTACAACAACAAATAGTTCAATACAAATTATATAGTTCAACAAATAAAAACTCGTATTTCATCACACGGCGTCCCCCTTGAGCCTCCATAGGTGCTCAATCAGATCTTTCTGCAGTTGATGATGCACCTGTGGTTCTCGGATCTCCTGACGCATACTGAGATAGGCAGTCCAAGTTGCCGGTAGATGGCGATCAACTTCAGCTAGAGGACCCTGCATGTAGTATGGTTCAGTGTCAAACACTGGGTCTTCTTGCTCGCTCTCGATGATCATGTTGTGCAAGATGACACAGCAAGTCATAATCTCCCGCATTTGATCTTTGGACCAGGTCTGAGCGGGGTACCGAACAACAGCGAATCGAGATTGGAGCACACCAAATGCCCGCTCGACATCCTTCCTGCAAGCCTCCTGAACTTTCACAAATCAGGCGTTCTTGCCTCCTGCCGCAGGGTTTGAGATCGTCTTCACAAATGTCGACCATCTCGGATAGATGCCATCTGCTAGGTAGTACCCCTTGTTGTATTGGTGCCCATTGATCTCGAAGTTCACCGGAGGAGAATGGCCCTCAACAAGCTTGGCAAAAATAGGAGAGCACTGCAGCACGTTGATGTCATTGTGAGTTCCTGGCATACCAAAGAAGGAGTGCCAAATCCAAAGGTCCTGTGTGGCTACCGCCTCAAGCACCACACTGCAACCGCCTTTGGCGCCTTTGTACATCCCCTGCCAACTAAATGGGCAATTCTTCCATTTCCAATGCATGCAGTCGATGCTTCCAAGCATCCCAGGAAATCCTCTTGCTGCATTCTGGGCTAGGATCTGAGCAGTGTCTTCCGCATTGGGTGTTCTCAAGTATTGTGGCCCAAACACTGCCACCACTGCCCGACAGAACTTGAGAAACACTCTATGCTGGTGGACTCGGCCATGCGCCCATAGTCGTCGAGTGGATCACCGGGAGCTCCATATGCAAGCATCCTCATCGCTGTCGTGCACTTCTGGATGGAGGTGAATCCAAGAGCGCCAGTGCAATCCATCTTGCACTTGAAGTAGTTGTCGAACTCCTGGATGAAATTCACAATCCAGAGGAAGAGCTATCGGCTCATCTGATAACGGCGCCGAAATGTTTTCTCGCCGTGAAGTGGAGCATCGGCGAAGTAGTCGGAGTAGAGCATGCAGTAGCCTTCAAGACGAAGCCGGTTCTTTGCTTTCAACCGCCCCGGCGCCGAGCCACCTCGCCGCGGCTTTTCATGGCTCGCCAGCAGCTGGGCGAGGGCGGCGAGCACCATGATATGCTCTTCTTCTTGGACGTCGGCCGCGACTTCCTCCTCCAGCAGCGCGGCGAGCTCTTCCTCGTCATCCGAGTCCATCGCCGAGACAGGAAAAACGCCGAACACCTTGCGCTCGGTGGGCGTGTACCCGCCGCTAAACCGCGCCTCCGCGGCCGGAAACGGCGGCCGGAAATGCCCAGCTGATGTGGGAGGGGCTGTCGCGGCGAAGCGCTGCTATTTTCCAGCGGGGAATGGCTATCTAGCGGAGTAGGGCGGCGGCCATCGCCGGGATATAGCTAGTGGTGGCCGAGGGCGCGGGGGGTGCGAGGCGAGTCGGGGGAAGAAAACCTTGACTTTTCCCCTGTCGGTGTGGGCCAGGCATGCTTTTCCCTAGCGCCGGAGCCCCCAACTGCTCCCCAGTGCGTTGGGTTCGGCCTGTGACCACCGGACGGAAAAAATGTCTGAACCAGCGATTTTCGGCGTCCTGGGGGCGCGACTGGGCCGTTTTTTCGGCGACGGCGCCGAAAAAGTGGCCTGGGGGGCCTGTTGGGGCCGCGGCTGGAGATGCTCTTGTTGGAAATATGCCCTAGAGGCAATAATAAAAGCATTATTATTATATTTCCTTGTTCATGATAATTGTCTTTATTCATGCTATAATTGTGTTATCCGGAAATCGTAATACATGTGTGAATAACAGACACCAACATGTCCCTAGTGAGCCTCTAGTTGACTAGCTCGTTGATCAACAGATAGTCATGGTTTCCTGACTATGGACACTGGATGTCATTGATAACGAGATCACATCATTAGGAGAATGATGTGATGGACAAGACCCAATCCTAAACATAGCACAAGATCGTATAGTTCGTTTGCTAGAGTTTTCCAATGTCAAGTATCTTTTCCTTAGACCATGAGATCGTGTAACTCCCGGATACCGTAGGAGTGCTTTGGGTATGCCAAACGTCACAACGTAACTGGGTGACTATAAAGGTAGACTACGGGTATCTCCGAAAGTGTCTGTTGGGTGACATGGATCAAGACTGGGATTTGTCACTCCGTATGACGGAGAGGTATCACTGGGCCCACTCGGTAATGTATCATCATAATGAGCTCAGAGTGACCAAGTGTCTGGTCACGGGATCATGCATTACGGTACGAGTAAAGTGACTTGCCGGTAACGAGATTGAACGAGGTATTGGGACACCGACGATCGAATCTCGGGCAAGTAACATATCGATAGACAAAGGGAATAGCGTACGGGGTTGATAGAATCCTCGACATCATGGTTCATCCGATGAGATCATCGTGGAGCATGTGGGAGCCAACATGGGTATCCAGATCCCGCTGTTGGTTATTGACCGGAGAGTCGTCTCGGTCATGTCTGCTTGTCTCCCGAACCCGTAGGGTCTACACACTTAAGGTTCGGTTAGGCTAGGGTTGTAGGGATATGTATATGCAGTAACCCGAATGTTGTTCGGAGTCCCGGATGAGATCCCGGACGTCACGAGGAGTTCCGGAATGGTCCGGAGGTAAAGATTTATATATGGGAAGTCCTGTTTCGGGCATCGGGACAAGTTTCGGGGTTATCGGTATTGTACCGGGACCACCGGAATGGTCCCGGGGGTCCACCGGGTGGGTCCACCTGTCCCGGGGGGCCACATGGGCTGTAGGGGGTGCGCCTTGGCCTAATGGGCCAAGGGCACCAGCCCCACATAGGCCCATGCGCCTAGGGTTTAAGGGGGCAAGAGTCCTAGGAGGGTAAGGCACCTCCTAGGTGCCTTGGGGGGGAGGGAAACCTCCCCTTGGCCGCCGGCCATAGGAGATTGGATCTCCTAGGCTGCGCACCACCCCCCCCCCCCTTGGCACCCCTATATATAGTGGGGGAGAGGAGGGACTTCATACCTGAACGCCTTGGCCTTTGGTTGCCTCCTTCTCCCTCCCCAACACCTCCTCCACCTCCATAGTGCTTAGCGAAGCTCTGCCGGAGTGCTGCAGCTCCATCAACACCACGCCGTCGTGCTGCTACTGGTGCCATCTCCCTCAACCTCTCCTCCCTCCCTTGCTGGATCAAGAAGGAGGAGACGTCGCTGTTCCGTACGTGTGTTGAACGCGGAGGTGCCGTCCGTTCGGCGCTGGTCACCGGTGATTTGGATCACGTCGAGAACGACTACATCATCACCGTTCTTTTGAACGCTTCCGTGCGCAATCTACAAAGGTATGTAGATGCATCTAATCACTCTTTGCTAGATGAACTCCTAGATGATCTTGGTGAAACGAGTAGGAAAATTTTTGTTTTCTGCAACGTTCCCCAACAGTGGCATCATGAGCTAGGTCTATGCGTAGTTCTTCTTGCGCGAGTAGAACACAATTTGTTGTGGGCGTAGATTTGTCAACTTTCTTGCCGTTACTAGTCCTTTCTTGCTTCAGCGGTATTGTGGGATGAAGCGGCCCGGACCAACCTTACACGTACGCTTACGTGAGACCGGTTCCACCGACTAACATGCACTAGTTGCATAAGGTGGCTGGCGGGTGTCTGTCTCTCCTACTTTAGTTGGAGCGGAATCGATGAACAGGGTCCTTATGAAGGGTAAATAGAAGTTGACAAATCACGTTGTGGCTTTAACGTAGGTAAGAAAACGTTCTTGCTAGAACCCTAATTCAGCCACGTAAAACTTGCAACAACAATTAGAGGACGTCTAACTTGTTTTTGCAGCAAGTGGTTTGTGATATGATATGGCGAAAGTTGTGATGAATGATGAATGATCTATATGTGATGTATGAGATGTTCATGCTATTGTAATAGGATTCACGACTTGCATGTCGATGAGTATGACAACCGGCAGGAGCCATAGGAGTTGTCTTTATTCTTTTAATGACCTGCGTGTCATCGAGAAACGCCATGTAAATTACTTTACTTTATTGCTAAACGCGTTAGCCATAGTAGTAGAAGTAATAGTTGGCGAGCAACTTCATGGAGACACGATGATGGAGATCATGATGATGGAGATCATGGTGTCAAGCCGGTGACAAGATGATCACGGAGCCCCAAGATGGAGATCAAAGGAGCTATGTGAAAATGGCCATATCATGTCACGTTTATTATTTGATTGCATGTGATGTTTATCATGTTTTGCATCTTGTTTACTTAGAACGACGGTAGTAAATAAGATGATCCCTCACAATAAAATTCAAGAAGTGTTTCCCCTAACTGTGCACCGTTGCGACAGTTTGCTGTTTCAAAACACCACGTGATGATCGGGTGTTTTATTCAGACGTTCACATACAACGGGTGTAAGACAGATTTACACATGCAAACACTTAGGTTGACTTGACGAGCCTAGCATGTACAGACATGGCCTCGGAACACAGAAGACCGAAAGGTCGAGCATGAGTCGTATAGAAGATACGATCAACATGAAGATGTTCACCGATGTTGACTAGTCCGTCTCACGTGATGATCGGACACGGTCTAGTTTAACTCGGATCATGTAATACTTAGATGACTAGAGGGATGTCTAATCTAAGTGGGAGTTCACTAATAATTTGATTAGTTGAACTTAATTATCATGAACTTAGTCTAAAATCTTTGCAATATGTCTTGTAGATCAAATGGCCAACGTAGTGCTCAACTTCAACGCGTTCCTAGAGAAAACTAAGCTGAAAGACGATGGCAGCAACTATACGGACTGGGTCCGGAACCTGAGGATCATCCTCATAGCTGCCAAGAAAGATTATGTCCTACAAGCACCGCTTGGTGACGCACCCGTTCTCCCTGCGGAACAAGACGTTATGAACGCTTGGCAGGCACGTTTCGATGACTACTCCCTCGTTCAGTGCGGCATGCTTTACAGCCTAGAGCCGGGCCTCCAAAAGCGTTTTGAGAGACATGGGGCATATGAGATGTTCGAAGAGCTGAAAATGGTTTTCCAAGCTCATGCCCGGGTCGAGAGATATGAAGTCTCCGACAAGTTCTTCAGCTGTAAGATGGAGGAAAATAGTTCTGTCAGTGAGCACATACTCAAAATGTCTGGGTTGCATAACCTCTTGACTCAGCTGGGAGTTAATCTCCCGGATGACGCGATCATTGACAGAATCCTTCAGTCGCTTCCACCGAGCTACAAGAGCTTTGTGATGAACTTCAATATGCAGGGGATGGAAAAGACCATTCCTGAAGTATTTGCTATGCTGAAATCAGCGGAGGTAGAAGTCAGGAAGGAACATCAAGTGTTGATGATCAATAAAACCACTAAGTTCAAGAAAGGCAAGGGTAAAAAGAGCTTCAAGAAGGACGGCAAGGAGGTTGCCGCGCCCGGCAAGCAAGCTGCCGGGAAGAAGCCAAAGAATGGACCCAAGCCCGAGACTGAGTGCTTTTATTGCAAGGGAAGCGGTCACTGGAAGCGGAACTGCCCTAAGTACTTAGCGGATAAGAAGGCCGGCAAAACAAAAGGTATATGTGATATACATGTAATTGATGTGTACCTTACTAGTGCCCGTAGTGGCTCCTGGGTATTTGATACCGGTGCAGTTGCTCACATTTGTAACTCAAAGCAGGGGCTGCGGAATAAGCGGAAACTGGCAAAGGACGAGGTGACGATGCGCGTCGGGAATGGTTCCAAGGTCAATGTGATCGCCGTCGGCACGCTACCTCTGCATCTCCCTTCGGGATTAGTTTTAAACTTTAATAATTGTTATTTAGTGCTAGCTTTGAGCATGAACATTGTATCGGGATCTCATTTGATTCGAGATGGCTACTCTTTTAAATCTGAGAATAATGGTTGTTCCATTTTTATGAGAGATATGTTTTATGGTCATGCTCCTATGGTGAATGGTTTATTCTTTATGAATCTCGAACGTGATGCTACACATATTCATAATGTGAGTACCAAAAGAAGTAAAGTTGATAATGATAGTCCCACATACTTGTGGCACTGCCGCCTTGGTCACATAGGTGTCAAACGCATGAAGAAGCTCCATGCTGATGGACTTTTAGAGTCTCTTGATTATGAATCATTTGACACGTGCGAACCATGCCTTATGGGTAAAATGACCAAGACTCCATTCTCAGGAACAATGGAGCGAGCAACCGACTTATTGGAAATCATACATACCGATGTGTGCGGTCCAATGAGTGTTGAGGCTCGCGGTGGCTATCGTTATGTTCTCACCCTCACTGATGATTTAAGTAGGTATGGGTATATCTACTTAATGAAACACAAATCTGAAACCTTTGAAAAGTTCAAGGAATTTCAGAGTGAGGTTGAAAATCAACGTGATAGGAAAATCAAGTTTCTGCGATCAGATCATGGAGGAGAATACTTGAGTCACGAGTTTGGGGCACACTTAAGAAAATGTGGAATAGTTTCACAACTCACGCCGCCTGGAACACCTCAGCGTAATGGTGTGTCCGAACGTCGTAATCGCACTCTGTTAGATATGGTGCGATCTATGATGTCTCTTACCGATTTACCACTTTCCTTTTGGGGCTATGCTTTAGAGACTGCCGCATTCACTTTAAATAGGGCTCCGTCGAAGTCCGTTGAGACGACACCGTATGAATTATGGTTTGGGAAGAAACCTAAGCTGTCGTTTCTAAAAGTTTGGGGATGCGATGCTTATGTCAAGAAACTTCAACCTGAAAAGCTCGAACCCAAATCGGAAAAATGCGTCTTCATAGGATACCCAAAAGAAACTATTGGGTACACCTTCTACCTCAGATCCGAAGGCAAGATCTTTGTTGCCAAGAATGGGTCCTTTCTGGAGAAAGAGTTTCTCTCGAAAGAAGTAAGTGGGAGGAAAGTAGAGCTTGATGAAGTATTGCCTCTTGAACCGGAAAATGGCGCAACTCAAGAAAATGTTCCTGAGGTGCCAACACCGACTAGAGAGGAAGTTAATGATAATGATCAAGATACTTCTGATCAAGCTCCTACTGAAATTCGAAGGTCCACAAGGACACGTTCCGCACCAGAGTGGTACGGCAACCCTGTCTTGGAAATCATGCTGTTAGACAACGGTGAACCTTCGAACTATGAAGAAGCGATGGCGGGCCCGGATTCCGACAAATGGCTAGAAGCCATGAAATCCGAGATAGGATCCATGTATGAAAACAAAGTATGGACTTTGACTGACTTGCCCGTTGAGAGGCGAGCCATAGAAAATAAATGGATCTTTAAGAAGAAGACAGACGCGGATGGTAATGTGACCATCTATAAAGCTCGGCTTGTCGCTAAGGGTTATCGACAAGTTCAAGGGGTTGACTACGATGAGACTTTCTCACCGGTAGCGAAGCTGAAGTCCGTCCGAATCATGTTAGCAATTGCCGCATTCTATGATTACGAAATATGGCAAATGGACGTCAAAACGACATTCCTTAATGGTTTCCTTAAGGAAGAATTGTATATGATGCAGCCGGAAGGTTTTGTCGATCCTAAGAATGCTGACAAAGTGTGCAAGCTCCAACGCTCGATTTATGGGCTGGTGCAAGCATCTCGGAGTTGGAACATTCGCTTTGATGAGATGATCAAAGCGTTTGGGTTTACACAGACTTATGGAGAAGCCTGCGTTTACAAGAAAGTGAGTGGGAGCTCTGTAGCATTTCTCATATTATATGTAGATGACATACTGTTGATGGGAAATGATATAGAACTCTTGGACAGCATCAAGGCCTACTTGAATAAAAGTTTTTCAATGAAGGACCTTGGAGAAGCTGCTTATATATTAGGCATCAAAATCTATAGAGATAGATCGAGACGCCTCATAGGTCTTTCACAAAGCAGATATTGAAGAAGTTCAATATGGATCAATCCAAGAAAGGGTTCTTGCCTGTGTTACAAGGTGTGAAATTGAGCTCAGCTCAATGTCCGACCACGGCAGAAGATATAGAAGAGATGAGCGTCATCCCCTATGCCTCAGCCATAGGTTCTATTATGTATGCCATGCTGTGTACCAGACCTGATGTTAACCTTGCCGTCAGTTTGGTAGGAAGGTACCAAAGTAATCCCGGCAAGGAACACTGGACAGCGGTCAAGAATATCCTGAAGTACCTGAAAAGGACTAAGGAAATGTTTCTCGTTTATGGAGGTGACGAAGAGCTCGTCGTAAAGGGTTACGTCGATGCTAGCTTCGACACAGATCTGGATGACTCTAAGTCACAAACCGGATACGTGTATATTTTGAATGGTGGGGCAGTAAGCTGGTGCAGTTGCAAGCAAAGCGTCGTGGCGGGATCTACATGTGAGGCGGAGTACATGGCAGCCTCAGAGGCAGCACATGAAGCAATATGGGTGAAGGAGTTCATCACCGACCTAGGAGTCATACCCAATGCGTCGGGGCCGATCAAGCTCTTCTGTGACAACACTGGAGCTATTGCACTTGCCAAGGAGCCCAGGTTTCACAAGAAGACAAGGCACATCAAGCGTCGCTTCAACTCCATTTGTGAAAATGTTCAAGATGGAGACATAGAGATTTGTAAAGTACATACGGACCTGAATATAGCAGATCCGTTGACTAAACCTCTCCCTAGAGCAAAACATGATCAACACCAGAATTCCATGGGTGTTCGATTCATCACAATGTAACTAGATTATTGACTCTAGTGCAAGTGGGAGACTGTTGGAAATATGCCCTAGAGGCAATAATAAAAGCATTATTATTATATTTCCTTGTTCATGATAATTGTCTTTATTCATGCTATAATTGTGTTATCCGGAAATCATAATACATGTGTGAATAACAGACATCAACATGTCCCTAGTGAGCCTCTAGTTGACTAGCTCGTTGATCAACAGATAGTCATGGTTTCCTGACTATGGACACTGGATGTCATTGATAACGAGATCACATCATTAGGAGAATGATGTGATGGACAAGACCCAATCCTAAACATAGCACAAGATCGTATAGTTCGTTTGCTAGAGTTTTCCAATGTCAAGTATCTTTTCCTTAGACCATGAGATCGTGTAACTCCCGGATACCGTAGGAGTGCTTTGGGTATGCCAAACGTCACAACGTAACTGGGTGACTATAAAGGTAGACTACGGGTATCTCCGAAAGTGTCTGTTGGGTGACATGGATCAAGACTGGGATTTGTCACTCCGTATGACGGAGAGGTATCACTGGGCCCACTCGGTAATGTATCATCATAATGAGCTCAGAGTGACCAAGTGTCTGGTCACGGGATCATGCATTACGGTACGAGTAAAGTGACTTGCCGGTAACGAGATTGAACGAGGTATTGGGATACCGACGATCGAATCTCGGGCAAGTAACATATCGATAGACAAAGGGAATAGCGTACGGGGTTGATAGAATCCTCGACATCGTGGTTCATCCGATGAGATCATCGTGGAGCATGTGGGAGCCAACATGGGTATCCAGATCCCGCTGTTGGTTATTGACCGGAGAGTCGTCTCGGTCATGTCTGCTTGTCTCCCGAACCCGTAGGGTCTACACACTTAAGGTTCGGTTACGCTAGGGTTGTAGGGATATGTATATGCAGTAACCCGAATGTTGTTCGGAGTCCCGGATGAGATCCCGGACGTCACGAGGAGTTCCGGAATGGTCCGGAGGTAAAGATTTATATATGGGAAGTCCTGTTTCGGGCATCGGGACAAGTTTCGGGGTTATCGGTATTGTATCGGGACCACCGGAAGGGTCCCGGGGGTCCACCGGGTGGGTCCACCTGTCCCGGGGGGCCACATGGGCTGTAGGGGGTGCGCCTTGGCCTAATGGGCCAAGGGCACCAGTCCCACATAGGCCCATGCGCCTAGGGTTTAAGGGGGCAAGAGTCCTAGGAGGGTAAGGCACCTCCTAGCTGCCTTGCGGGGGAGGGAAACCTCCCCTTGGCCGCCGGCCATAGGAGATTGGATCTCCTAGGCTGCGCACCACCCCCCCTTGGCACCCCTATATATAGTGGGGGAGAGGAGGGACTTCATACCTGAACGCCTTGGCCTTTGGTTGCCTCCTTCTCCCTCCCCAACACCTCCTCCACCTCCATAGTGCTTAGCGAAGCTCTGCCGGAGTGCTGCAGCTCCATCAACACCACGCCGTCGTGCTGCTGCTGGTGCCATCTCCCTCAACCTCTCCTCCCTCCCTTGCTGGATCAAGAAGGAGGAGACGTGGCTGTTCCGTACGTGTGTTGAACGCGGAGGTGCCGTCCGTTCGGCGCTGGTCATCGGTGATTTGGATCACGTCGAGAACGACTACATCATCACCGTTCTTTTGAACGCTTCCGTGCGCAATCTACAAAGGTATGTAGATGCATCTAATTACTCGTTGCTAGATGAACTCCTAGATGATCTTGGTGAAACGAGTAGGAAAATTTTTGTTTTCTGCAACGTTCCCCAACAGCTCTAAGATTTGATCAAAGTTAAACTACACAAAATTTGACCAAATTTATATAGAAAATATGAACATCTACAATATTAGAACTATATAATATAAAAATACATTTCATGGTGCATCTAATAATATTGATTTCATATTGTCAATGTTTATATTTTTTTAATATAAAATTAGTCAAACTTTACAAAGCTTGACTTTGAACAAACCTTATATGCAGACTAAAAAGAAACGAAGGGAGTATCATTTTACCTTGTTGTTCACGCGAAACTGCATGAGTCAATACAGCCTCTCCTGCGAGAGCAGACCTACAAGATAGTAGTAGTGGTCTAAGGCATTCGCCTGGACTTACGCAGGGAAGTCCATGTTATGCTGTTTGGATCTTCTTCACTGGAGTTTGCGAGCCTCTCCTGCGACAGGGTGGTCGTCTTCTTCATTTCTGTCATGCTCTTGTGAATGCAGTCGATGATGACAGGGGAGCGGAGCGGTGGATTTGGAGCAGCACACACCATCGCCCTCTTTCTCCATCTTTGTGGAGGTAGATGGAAATAGGAGGATGGAATGTTGCGCTCGTCAGATGGATCCATCGGTCTTGGGGATTTGGAAGTTGTGTTGCGAGTTCATCGATCCATCTTATGGCACTACATCAACCTTGGATGTCGGGGCTAAAGAGCAACCAACCAAGTCATTCTGGCGAGCCTTGATCAACCTCCATGGGAAGGCCTCTTCTTACTTTCCCGCTGATGGCGAGGAACATGCCGGAGGTGGTGGGAGAAGCAACTCCGGCGAGGTTGTTGCTTGCATGAGGACTGGATTGCTTTTTTTTATCTCTTTCAGGGTCCTAATTGCAAGTAGGGAGGACATGGGTTTATTTTAATTTCCTAGGACAATGCGCGTGGGTTGAAACAAGATATAATATTCTATTATATTAGCTCGTGATTAACCTGACCATATAAATATGATTTTGTAAATAAATGTTTATCAAATCCCGATCTTGATTGTGTGAATAAATGTTATCAAATCATGACCGTGATAGTGTAAATAAATGTTGATGAAAACCGGTCCGTGATTGTGTAAATAAAATTTCTTATGTTAATTAAGATAAAATTGGTGCAGAAGGCAAGTAAATTGGTGATTTATTAGCGTACTGTCGGAGGTTGGGTGCGACATATGCCAACGGATGGCTTATCATGGTGAGAGCGAGTAGAACATCGCTGGTGCCTAGAAGCGGGATGAGGCGTAGACACGAACGCCGGCGTATTTCACCCAGGTCCGGGGCTCTCCTAGGAGATAACACCCCTAGTCCTGCTCTGCGGGGTCTCCACATAATCATTAAGACACTAGTGAGTACAATGGTGCTCCTCGAGCTGTATGCTAGAGGTAGAAGAAGGCAGGCACGCTCTCTTCTTCCTCTAGGTATGAGTCTAGTTCTTACCGGTTGGAAACCCTTTGCATGGGTGCCCTGGAGGGTTTATATAGGCCTACCCCCAGGGGTACAATGGTAATCAGGCCTGGCGTAGGGCCCAGCTGTCAGTGCCTCTGGTCACCGGCTTCTCCGCCGACCGCTGGGGTCCGCCGCCTATTGGACCCCGCTGGCTGGTCGGGTACGGAGCCGACAGGCCGCTCCCGCCGCTCGCGGGTTTTGCCGGTTGCTTATTACTTTAGCCGTGTGGCTAATGACGCATGCTTGGTCAGGGGAGCATGGCTACAGTCCCGCCGACTAGTGGGAGATCACTGTAGCCACACCCTATCTTATCTGATTAATGGCGCATGGACCCCGAGGAAGGAGATGGCTGCCTGCTGGAGGCCGGCCTCCCCCGGGTCCGACTGGTCAGGCCTTCGCCGCCCTCCGGGCTCTCGCTGCCTGGTAGGGCCCGCCGCCTGCAGGCCGTACCGACAGGTCATCGTGGGAACAGGACTCCGCTTGCCACTGGTGACGTCAAGGGAGGAGTGGCAACAGTGTCGTGCCGAGCGGAGATCCCCGCCCGTACGGAGCACTGTGGGCATGCCTAGCCCTGGATATGGGGGGGTGGGCTACACTGTAGCATCGCCCTGTCTCATCTTCTTAAATGGGAGCGTAGACTCCGAGGGCGCGGTGGGCCGCATGTTGGGAGCCGGCCTCTCTGGAGGCTTCCTGCGGGAAGTCGGCCCATCTTGCGGCCGCCTTCTTGAACTCGGCCGCCTTCCGACAGCCGGCCGCTTGGGACAGCCGGCCACCAGAAGGCGGCACTTCTCCTTGGTGCCTTTGTGGGGCGCAGCCAGCCTTGATGTCTTGAAAGGCTCAGGGACTCGTGTTAGGCTACCCGTGGCCCATTACTCTGTGCTACCTCTTGAGCACTACGTTGGTTTTCCCTTGAAGAGAAAAGGGTGATGCAGCAAAGTAGCGTAAGTATTTCCCTCAGTTTTTGAGAACCAAGGTATCAATCCAGTAGGAGGCTACGCGCGAGTCGCTCGCACCTACACAAAACAAATAAAAGCTCGCAACGAACGCGATAAGGGGTTGTCAATCCCTACACGCTGACTTACGAGAGTGAGATCTAATAGATATGATAAGATAATATTTTTGGCATTTTTATGATAAAGATGCAAAGAAAAATAAAAGGCAATGAAAATAACTAAGTGTTGAAAGATTAATATGATGGAAGATAGACCCGGGGGCCATAGGTTTCACTAGTGGCTTCTCTCAAGAGCATAAGTATTTTACGGTGGGTGAACAAATTACTATTGAGCAATTGACAGAATTGAGCATAGTTATTAGCATATCTAGCTATGATCATGTATATAGGCATCACGTCCGAGACAAGTAGACCAACTTCTGCCTGCATCTACTACTATTACTCCACACATCGACCGCTATCCAGCATGCATCTAGAGTATTAAGTTCATAAGAACAGAGTAACGCTTTAAGCAAGATAACATGATGTAGAGGGATAAATTCATGCAATATGATAAAAAAAACATCTTGTTATCCTCGATGGAAACAATACAATACGTGCCTTGCTGCCCCTACTGTCACTGGGAAAGGACACCTCAAGATTGAACCCAAAGCTAAGCACTTCTCCCATTACAAGAAAGATCAATCTAGTAGGCCAACCCAAACTGATAATTCGAAGAGACTTGTAAAGATAACCAATCATACATAAAAGAATTCAGAAGATCCAAATATTGTTCATAGATAAACTTGATCATAAACCCACAATTCATCGGTCTCAACAAACACACCGCCAAAGAAGATTACATCGAATAGATCTCCACGAGAGAGGGGGAGAACATTGTATTGAGATCCAAAAAGAGAGAAGAAGCCATCTAGCCAATAACTATGGACCCGAAGGTCTGAGGTAAACTACTCACACATCATCGGAGAGGGTATGGTGTTGATGTAGAAGCCCTCTGTGATCGATGCCCCCTCCGGCGGAGCTCCAGAACAGGCCCCAAGATGGGATCTCGTGGAGACGTATTAAGCATCCCCAAGCTTAATTCCTGCTCGTCCTCGAGTAGGTAAATGATAAAAACAGAATTTTTGATGTGGAATGCTACTAGGCATAATTTCAATGAAATTCTTCTTAATTGTGGCATGATATTCAGATCCAAAAGATTCAAGATAAATGTTTAATATCGACATAGAAATAATAATACTTCAAGTATACTAACTAAGCAATTATGTCTTCTCAAAATAACATGGCCAAAGAAAGTTCATCCCTACAAAATCATATAGTTTAGTCGTGCTCCATTTTCGTCACACAAGAATGCTCTCATCGTGCACAACCCCGATGACAAGCCAAGCAATTGTTTCATATTTTAGTAATCTCAAACTTTATAAACCTTCATGCAATACATGAGCATGAGCCATGGATATAGCACTATGGGTGGAATAGAGTATAATGATGGGGGTTATGTGAAGAAGACAAAAAAGGAGAAAGTCTCGCATCAACGAGGCTAATCAATGAGCTATGGAGATGTCCATCGATTGATGTTAATGCAAGGAGTAGGGATTGCCATGTAACGGATGCACTAGAGCTATAAATGTATGAAGGCTCAACAAAAGAAACTAGTGGGTGTGCATCCAACTTGCTTGCTCACGAAGACCTAGGGCACTTGAGGAGGCCCATTGTTGGAATATACAAGCCAAGTTCTATAATGAAAAATTCCCGCTAGTATATGGAAGTGACAAAATAAGAGACTCTCTATCATGAAGATCATGGTGCTACTTTGAAGCACAAGTGTGAAAAAAAAGGATAGTAGCATTGTCCCTTTTCATTTTTTTGGGCCTTTTTTTGGCCTTTCTCTTTTTTTATTGGGACAATGCTCTATTAAATGATGATCATCACACTTTTATTTATTTACAACTCAATTATTACAACTCGATACTAGAATAAGGTATGACTCTATATGAATGCCTCCGGCAGTGTACCGGGATATGTGATGAACCAAGAGTGACATGTATGAAAGAATTATGAACGGTGGCCTTGCCACAAATACTATGTCAACTACATGATCATGCTAAACAATATGACAATGATGAACGTGTCATGATAAATGGGATGGTGGAAAGTTGCATGGCAATATATCTCGGAATGGCTATGGAAATGCCATAATGGGTAGGTATGGTGGATGTTTTGAGGAAGATATAAGGAGGCTTATGTGTGAAAGAGTGTATCATATCACGGGGTTTGGATGGACCGGCGAAGTTTGCACCAACTCTCGATGTGAGAAAGGGCAATGCACGGTACCGAAGAGGCTAGCAATGATGGAAAGGTGAGAGTGCGTATAATCCATGGACTCGACATTAGTCATAAATGACTCACATACTTATTTCAAAAATCTACAAGTCATCAAAAACCAAGCACTACATGCATGCTCCTAGGGGGATAGATTGGTAGGAAAAGACCATCGCTCGTCCCCGACCGCCACTCATAAGGAGGACAATCAAAGAACACGTCATGTTTCAAATTTGTTACATAACATTTATCATACGTGCATGCTACGGGACTTGCAAACTTCAACACAAGTATTTATCAAATTCACAACTACTCAACTAGCACAACTTTAATATCACTACCTCCATATCTCAAAACAATCATCAAGCATCAAACTTCTCTTAGTATTCAAAAACACTCATAAGAAAGTTTACTAATCTTGAATACCTAGCATATTAGGATTATTTAAGCAAATTACCATGCTATTTAAGACTCTCAAAATAATCTAAGTGAATCATGAGACATCAATAGTTTCTATAAAAAAATCCACCACCATGCTCTAAAAGATATAAGTGAAGTACTAGAGCAAAACTATATAACTCAAAAGATATAAGTGAAGCACATAGAGTATTCTAATAATTTCTGAATCATGTGTGCGTCTCTCAAAAGGTGTGTACAGAAAAGATGATTGTGGTAAACTAAAAAGCAAAGACTCAAATCATACAAGATGCTCCAAGCAAAACACATATCATGTGGTGAATAAAAATATAGCTCCAAGTAAAGATACCGATGGAAGTAGACGAAAGAAGGGATGTCTTCCGGGGCATCCCCAAGCTTTGGCTTTTTGGTGTCCTTAGATTATCTTGGGGGTGCCATGGGCATCCCCAAGCTCAGGCTCTTGCCACTCCTTGTTTCATAATCCATCAAATCCTTACCCAAAACTTGAAAACTTCACAACACGAAACTTAAAGTAGAAAATCTCGTGAGCTCCGTTAGCGAAAGAAAACAAAAGACCACTTCAAGGTACTGTAATGAACTAATTATTTATTTATATTGATGTTAAACCTACTGTATTCCAACTTCTCTATGGTTTATAAACTATTTTACTAGCCATAGATTCATCAAAATAAGCAAACAACACACGAAAAACAGAATCTGTCAAAAACAAAACAATCTGTAGTAATCTGTAGCTAGCGTAAGATCTGGAACCCCAAAAGTTATAAAGTAAATTGCTGGACGAGAGGAATTTATCTATTAATCATCTTCAAAAATAATTAACTAAATAGCACTTTCCAAATAAAAATGACAGCAGTTCTCGTGAGCGCTAAAGTTTCTGTTTTTTTAGCAAGATTAACAAGACTTTCCCCAAGTCTTCCCAACGATTCTACTTGGCACAAACACTAATTAAACACAAAAAACACAACCAAAACAGAGGCTAGATAAATTATTTATTACTAAACAGGAGCAAAAAGCAAGGAATACAAATAAAATTGGGTTGCCTCCCAACAAGCGCTATCGTTTAACGCCCCTAGCTAGGCATAATATTTCAATGATGCTCACAAGAAAGACAAGAATTGAAGCACAAAGAGAACATCATAGAACACGTAACAAACACATCTAAGTCTAACATACTTCCTATGCATAGGCATCTTATAGGCAAACAAATTATCAAGGAAAGCAAAAACTAGCATATGCAAGAAAGCGGAAAGAAACAATAGCAATCTCAACATAATGAGAGGTAATCTAGTAACATGAAAATTTCTACAACCATATTTTCCTCTCTCATAATAATTACATGTAGGACCATAAGCAAATTCAACAATATAGCTATCAGAAAACATATTCTTAACAAGATCCACATGTATGCAAAGTTGACACTCTTCCAAAATAGTGGGATTAACATTAACTAAAGTCATGACCTCTCCAAACCCACTTTTATCCAAAACTTCATAAGATTGAAAATTCTCCAAATATGTGGGATCTAAAGTTGACACTCTTCCAAACCCACTTTCAATAATATTGCAAACACTATTATCAATCTCATATTCATCATGGGGCTTAAATAAATTTTCAAGATCAAAAGAGAATCACCCCAATCATGATCATTACAACAAATAGTAGTCATAGCAAAACTAGCATCCCCAAACTTGGGGTTTTGCATATCATTAACACAATTGACATTAAGAGAATTTATAATAACATCATTGCAATCATGCTTTTCATCGAAGGAACTATTAAGTATGGGTGCAATAGCAACGATCTCATGTTTAACATAAGGAACTATAATAAATTCATCTTCATAAATATAGGCATCATGGCCACAAGAATAGCAAGCATCATGTTCACCAAGGGATATTTCAATCAAATCATCGGAATCACAATTATCTAAACATTCATGCATATCATTATTTCCTTTCGAAGCAACGGTCATTCTTTCAATAAATTCTTTGACATAGACATTATGAGCATAGTTTTCATAGCAATATTTAAGTATGTCAAAATTTTCAAATTCGTAAAGAGTAATATCATATTTTTCAATCAAAGAAGCAACTTCATAAGCACCCTTAAAAGCAACAAATTCTTCATTTCATTCGGTATCGTAGTAACTATAAACACCCTTTGCATAAGAAGATAAGATTTCAATATCATTAAACTCACATAGGTAGGGGAGGTGCTTTTTAGGGTTCTTAGAGCAACAAGTAAAATCACAAATTTGACAAAGATTCCAAGCATAACACAACAATCTGTTTATTTGATTCCATAAGAGTCTCCCTTTTTCAGACAAACGGTGACGCACAAAATGAGCATGCTCATCTAAAGATTTCCCATCAACTAGGCTAGTTGGGGTATCAGCACGAGCGCATAAGGATCGAAGATGATCTAAGTAGAACACTTTAAGTGGATCCATATCAATAGATTTTTAGCAAGCAAAGATGCAAGCAAATAGAAGGCACATGGAACCACAAACAATGATACATACGGGGAGAAGGCAGACAAAAGAAGAGGCAAATAGGGAAAGAGAAGGAGGACGGAGAGAGAGGGCTAATAAAACAGCAAGGGTGAAGTGGGGGAGAGGAAAACGAGAGGCAAATGGCAAATAATGTAATGCGGGAGATAAGGATTTGTGATGGGTACTTGGTATGTTGACTTTTGCGTAGACCACCCCGGCAACGGCGCCAGAAATCCTTCTTGCTACCTCTTGAGCACTGCGTTGGTTTTCCCTTGAAGAGGAAAGGGTGATGCAGCAAAGTAGCGTAAGTATTTCCCTCAGTTTTTGAGAACCAAGGTATCAATCCAATAGGAGGCTACGCGCGAGTCCCTCGCACCTACACAAAACAAATAAATCCTTGCAACCAACGCGATAAGGGGATGTCGCGCCTTGGTCCCGGCGAGGAGGCGGATCATCGTTTCGTCGGTTGAGCGCCTCAGTGCGGCAACCGGCCTCTTGCTGCTCAGCAGCCGCATCAAGGAGCTGCTGGACGCGCTCTGTCATGTGGCGGCGCTCGTCGCCCTCGAGCTTGTCTAGCTCGTCTGCTGCCGCCTCGGAGCTCTGCTACCTCTTTTAGCACTGTGTTGGTTTTCCCCAAAGAGGAAGGGATGATGCAGCAAAGTAGCGTAAGTATTTCCCTCAGTTTTTGAGAACCAAGGTATCAATCCAGTAGGAGGCTACGCGCGAGTCCCTCGTACCTGCACAAAACAAATAAATCCTCGCAACCAACACAAATAGGGGTTGTCAATCCCTATAGGGCCACTTACGAGAGTGAGATATGTTAGATATGATAAGATAATATTTTTTGTATTTTTATGATAAAGATGCAAAGTAAAATAAAAGCAAAGTAAATAGCAAAGTAAATAACTAAGTAGTAGGATATTGATATGATAAAGATAGACCCGGGGGCCATAGGTTTCACTAGTGGCTTCTCTCGAGAGCATAAGTATTCTACGGTGGGTGAACAAATTACTGTTGAGCAATTGACAGAATTGAGCATAGTTATGAGAATATCTAGGTATGATCATGTATATAGGCATCACGTCCGAGACAAGTAGACTGACTCCTGCCTGCATCTACTACTATTACTCCACTCATCGACTGCTATCCAGCATGCATCTAGAGTATTAAGTTAAAAACAGAGTAATGCCTTAAGCAAGATGACATGATGTAGAGGGATAGACTCATGCAATATGAAGAAAACCCCATCTTGTTATCCTCGATGGCAACAATACAATACGTACCTTGCTGCCCTTACTGTCACCGGGAAAGGATGCCGCAAGATTGAACCCAAAGCTAAGCACTTCTCCCATTGCAAGAAAGATCAATCTAGTAGGCCAAACCAAACTGATAATTCGAAGAGACTTGCAAAGATAACCAATCATACATAAAAGAATTCAGAGAAGATTCAAATATTATTCATAGATAGACTTGATCATAAACCCACAATTCATCGGTCTCAACAAACACACCGCAAAAAGAAGATTACATCGAATAGATCTCCACAAGAGAGGGGGAGAACATTGTATTGAGATCCAAAAAGAGAGAAGAAGTCATCTAGCTACTAACTATGGACCCCGTAGGTCTGAAGTAAACTACTCAGACTTCATCGGAGAGGCTATGGTGTTGATGTAGAAGCCCTCCGTGATCGATGCCCCCTCCGGCGGAGCTCCGGAACAGGCCCCAAGAGGGGATCTCGTGGATACAGAAAGGTACGATGGTGGAATTAGGGTTTTGGCTCCTATTCTGGTCGTTTGGGGGTACGTGGATATATATATAGGAGGAAGAAGTACGTCGGTGGAGCAACAGGGGCCCCAAGAGGGTGGAGGGCGCGCCTGGGGGGTAGGCGTGCCCCCCTACCTCGTGGGCTCCTGTTAGCTGGCTTGACGTAGGGTCTAAGTCTCCTGAGTTGTATTCGGTGAGAAAATCACGTTCCCGAAGGTTTCATTCCGTTTGGACTTCGTTTCATATTCCTTTTCTTCGAAACCCTAAAACAGGCAAAAAACAGCAATTCTGGGCTGGGCCTCCGGTTAATAGGTTAGTCCCAAAAATAATAGAAAAGTGGATAATAAAGCCCAATAATGTCCAAAACAGTAGATAATATAGCATGGAGCAATCAAAAATTATAGATACGTTGGAGACGTATCAAGCATCCCCAAGCTTAATTCCTGCTCGTCCTCGAGTAGGTAAATGATAAAAACAGTATTTTTGATGCGGAGTGCTACTTGGCATAATTTTAATGTAATTCTTCTTAATAGTGGTATGAATATTCAGACCCGAAAGATTCAAGACAAAAGTTCATATTGACATAAAAATGATAATACTTCAAGCATACTAACTAAGAAATTATGTCTTCTCAAAATAACATGGCCAAAGAAAGTTCATCCCTACAAAATCATATGGTTTAGTCATGTTTCATTTTCGTCACACAAGAATGTTATCATCATGCACAACCCCGATGACAAGCCAAGCAATTGTTTCATACTTTAGTAATCTCAAACCTATAAACTTTCACGCAATATATGAGCGCGAGCCATGGACATAGCACTATAGGTGAAATAGAATATAATGAGGGGGGTTATGTGGAGAAGACAAAAAAGGAGAATGTCTCACATCAACGAGGCTAATCAATGGGCTATGAAGATGCCCACCGATTGATGTTAATGCAAGGAGTAGGGATTGCCATGCAACGGATGCACTAGAGCTATAAATGTATGAAAGCTCAATAAAAGAAACTAGTGGGTGTGCATCCAACTTGCTTGCTCACGAAGACCTAGGGCACTTGAGGAGGCCCATTGTTGGAATATACAAGCCAAGTTCTATAATGAAAAATTCCCACTAGTATATGAAAGTGATAACATGAGAGACTCTCTACTATGAAGATCATGGTGCTACTTTGAAGCACAAGTGTGCCAAAGGATAGTAACATTGTCCCTTCTCTCTTTTTCTCTCATTCTTTTTTTTCTTTTTTCTTTTTGGGCCTTCTCCTTTTTTGGCCTTTATCTTTTTTTGGGCCTTCTCTTCTTTTTATATGGCCTTTCTATTTTTTTATTCCTCACTTGGGACAATGCTCTAGAAAAGGATGATAATCACACTTCTATTTATTTACAACTCAATGATTACAACTCGATACTAGAACAAAAGATGACTCTATATGAATGCCTCCGGCGGTGTACCGGGATATGCAATGACTCATGAGTGACATGTATGAAAGAATTATGAACGGTGGCTTTGCCACAAATACTATTTCAACTACATGACCATGCTAAGCAATATGGCAATGATGAATGTGTCATGATGAACGGAATGATGGAAAGTTGCATGGCAATATATCTCGGAATGACTATGGAAATGCCATAATAGGTAGGTATGGTGGCTGTTTTGAGGAAGATATAAGGAGGTTGATGTGTGAAAGAGTGTATCATATCACGGGGTTTGGATGCACTGGCGAAGTTTGCGCCAACTCTTAATGTGAGAAAGGGCAATGCATGGTACCGAAGAGGCTAGCAAAGATGGAAGGGTGAGAGTGTGTATAATCCATGGACTCAACATTAGTCATAAAGAACTCACATACTTATTGCAAAAATCTACAAGTCATCAAAAACCTCGGTACTACGCGCATGCTCCTAGGGGGATATATTGGTAGGAAAGGACCATCGCTCGTCCCCGACCGCCACTCATAAGGAAGACAATCAAATAACACCTCATGTTTCAAATTTGTTGCATAACGTTTACCATACGTGCATGCTACGGGACTTGCAAACTTCAACACAAGTATTTCTCAATTTCACAACTACTCAACTAGCACGACTTTGATTTACCTCCATGTCTCAAAACAATCATCAAGCATCAAACTTCTCTTAGTATTCAACTCACTCATAAGAAAGTTTTATTATTAATCTTGCATACCAAGCATATTAGGATTTTAAGCAAATTACCATGCTATTAAGACTCTCAAAATAATCTAAGTGAAGCATTAAAGATCAATAGTTTCTATAAAACAAATCCACCACCGTTCTCTAAAAGATATAAGTGAAGCACTAGAGCAAAATTATATAACTCAAAAGATATAAGCGAAGCACATAGAGTATTCTAACAAATTTCAAATCATGTATGGCTCTCTCAAAAGGTGTGTACAGCAAGGATGATTGTGGTAAACTAACAAGAAAAGATTCAAATCATACAAGACGCTCCAAGTAAAACACATATCATGTGGTAAATAAAAATATAGCTCCAAGTAAAGTTACCGATAGAAGTAGACGAAAGAGGGGATGCCTTCCGGGGCATCCCCAAGGCTTGGCTTTTAGGTGTCCTTAGATTATCTTGGGGGTGCCATGGGCATCCCCAAGCTTAGGCTCTTGCCACTCCTTGTTCCATAATCCATCAAATCTTTACCCAAAACTTGAAAACTTCACAACACAAAACTTAAAGTAGAAAACTCGTGAGCTCCGTGAGCGAAAGAAAACAAAAGACCATTTCAAGGTACTGTAATGAACTCATTATTTATTTATATGGGTGTTATACCTACTGTATTCCAACTTCTCTACGGTTTATAAACTATTTTACTAGCCATAGATTCATTAAAATAAGCAAACAACACACGCAAAACAGAATCTGTCCAAAACAGAACAGTCTTTAGTAATCTGTAGCTAGCGCAATATCTGGAACCCCAAAAATTATAAAATAAATTTCTGGACGTGAGTAATTTATCTATTAATCATCTGCAAAAAAGAATTAACTAAATAGCACTTTCCAAATAAAAATGATAGCAGTTCTCGTGAGCGCTAAAGTTTCTGTTTTTTAAGCAAGTTCAACAAGACTTTCCTCAAGTCTTCCCGACGGTTCTACTTGGCACAAACACTAATTAAACACAAAAAACATAACCAAAACAAAGGCTAAATAATTTATTTATTACTAAGCAGGGGAAAAAAGCAAGGAATAAAAAATAATATTGGGTTGCCTCCCAACAAGCTCTATCGTTTAACGCCCCTAGCTAGGCATAACAAGCAAGAATAGATCTAGGTATTGCCATAATAATAAGATAGATTGTTAAAACTCATTTCATATTCTCTGTGTTCAGCAGCAAGTTTTCTTTGAGGCAAGCAAAAGTAATCAAAAGGGCTAAATTTGTTGGGACAGAAGTCTCCAAGATCAACCTTGGGAGGTATAGGTTCCTCCTTTGGTCCTTCATATTGCACAACCAATTCATCATTATAAGCATTCTTTTGACAGAACTTTGTGAGCCTATATTCTAGAGAATATCCCAATTCATTATCTCGAATGGCCAAATCATCATTAAGTTCAGAAATTCTATCAACTAAACATTGGTAGGAACCCATTTTCTGAGATTTTCATTGAAAGCAACATAGTCTAAAGATTGAAAACGCATTATTTCTTCTTGATCAAAGAGGATAGTCTCTATGGGAGGATGACAAGCATCCACCCTATAATGCGCAAAGATTTCTTTGGCCTCTTTTATTATGAATCGAAACTCATCAGCTAAAAAGATAGTAACGACGCGCTTAACAGAAGAATGCTCAATATTAGAAAAATCTAGGAAAATCCTTTGTATAGAAGGATGCATGTGCATGAATTGTCTCTCAAGTTCAACTACAAGCATGGCAATAGCATCCGCAAGACTACTAATCTATGAAGAATAGAACTACCCATAGAAGGTAAAGCACCGGCACAAGTAAAGAAATCTTGAATAACTCCTTTTCCAATAATATTACCACTACCAACACGGAATCTTTTTATATGTGAGATAGTGGGTTCTTTAGTAGGAGTATAAAAATTATTATCGACAATAGTATCCCCAATTTCAGACATAGAGGCAGAGGGTAAAGAACTAGCCATAATGACAAGCAAGCAAACTAACACACAAGCAAACAAAAAGCAAGCAGAAAAAAATAAAGAAGGAGAGGGAGGATAGAGAGAGAGATGGCGAATAAAACGGCAAGGGTGAATTGGAGGGAGGAAAAAAAGAGGCAAATGGCAAATAATGTAATGCGGGAGATAAGGGTATGTGATGGGTACTTGGTATGTTGACTTTTGCGTAGACCTCCCCGGCAACGGTGCCAGAAATCCTTCTTGCTACCTATTTTAGCACTGCATTGGTTTTCCCCGATGAGGAAGGGATGATGCAGCAAAGTAGCGTAAGTATTTCCCTTAGTTTTTGACAACCAAGGTATCAATCCGGTAGGAGGCTACGCGCGAGTCCCTTGTACCTGCGCAAAACAAATAAATCCTCGCAACCAACGCAAATAGGGGTTGTCAATCCCTATAGGGCCACTTACGAGAGTGAGATCTGATAGATATGATAAGATAATATTTTTTGTATTTTTATGATAAAGATGCAAAGTAAAATAAAAGCAAAGTAAATAGCAAAGTAAATAACTAAGTAGTAGGAGATTGATATGATAAAGATAGACCCGGGGGCCATAGGTTTCACTAGTGGCTTCTCTCGAGAGCATAAGTATTCTACGGTGGGTGAACAAATTACTGTTGAGCAATTGACAGAATTGAGCATACTTATGAGAATATCTAGGTATTATCATGTATATAGGCATCATGTCCGAGACAAGTAGACCGACTCCTGCCTGCATCTACTACTATTACTCCACTCATCGACCGCTATCCAGCATGCATCTAGAGTATTAAGTTAAAACAGAGTAACGCCTTAAGCAAGATGACATGATGTAGAGGGATAAACTCATGCAATATGAAGAAAATCCCATCTTGTTATCCTCGATGGCAACAATACAATACGTGCCTTTCCGCCCTTACTGTCACTGGGAAAGGACACCACAAGATTGAACCCAAAGCTAAGCACTTCTCCCATTGCAAGAAAGATCAATCTAGTAGGCCAAACCAAACTGATAATTCGAAGAGACTTGCAAAGATAACCAATCATACATAAAAGAATTCAGCGAAGATTCAAATATTATTCATATATAGACTTGATCATAAACCCACAATTCATCGATCTCAACAAACACACCGCAAAAAGAAGATTACATCGAATAGATGTCCACAAGAGAGGGGGAGAACATTGTATTGAGATCCAAAAAGAGAGAAGAAGCCATCTAGCTACTAACTATGGACCCGTAGGTCTGAAGTAAACTACTCACACTTCATCGGAGAGGCTATGGTGTTGATGTAGAAGCCCTCTGTGATCGATGCCCCCTTCGGCGAAGCTCCAGAACAGGCCCCGAGATGGGATCTCGTGGATACAGAAAGTTACGGCGATGGAATTAGGGTTTTGGCTCCTGTCCTGATCGTTTGGGGGTACGTGGATATATATAGGAGGAAGTACGTCGATGGAGAAATAGGGGACCCACGAGGGTGGAGGGCACGCCTGGGGGGTAGGCGCGCCCCCTACCTCGTGGGCTCCTGATAGCTGGCTTGACGTAGGGTCCAAGTCTCCCGAGTTGTATTCGGTGAGAAAATCACGTTCCCGAAGGTTTCATTCCGTTTGGACTCCGTTTGATATTCCTTTTCTTCGAAACCCTAAAACAGGCAAAAAAACAGCAATTCTGGGCTGGGCCTCCGGTTAATAGGTTAGTCCCAAAAATAATATAAAAGTGGATAATAAAGCCCAATAATGTCCAAAACAGTAGATAATATAGCATGGAGCAATCAAAAATTATAGATACGTTGGAGACGTATCAAGATCGTATATTCTCTGCAGGCGTGGCGTAGACGGGACGATCTGTCCCGAACATGCTGGCGATGGTCGCGCCACGCTGCCAGATCGGGCCAATGCGGCTAGGCCCACCAAGAGCCGGCGTGCAGCCGATAGCACGGTCCATCTCACGTTGGTAGGCCTCCGAAAGGCGTCTCATGCTGGCCAGTCGGTTGGCGCTTTCAACAAGCTGGACACGACGTGCCTCCAGCGTCTCCGTGTCAGCGTCTTCCGGGATGGGCGTGGTTAAGTCTTGTATTGCCGCCTGCAACAGATCCTGGCCACCTCCGCCAGAGCGCTCGCCGTGGCTGATGACGAGCACCTCCGTGACAGTGCGGCCGCCGCTGTTCGCGCGAGGAGGCGATTCATCGTAGACCACCACGTTGGTGGGGAATGCGTCAAGCGACGCCGTGTCGGAGTCGACAAGCATCGGGTCAGTGGAGCCAACCGACTCCAAGTCCGCAGCAGGCTCATTGGCAACGTGGAGCTGATCCAGGAGGCTAACAAGGTGGCTCTCAGGGCCTTCTGTGCCTGCATCAGACGCGGGCTCGTCGGAGAGGCGGATCTCGCCAACAAGGTCGGCAAGGCAGCTCGCCGCACAGGCAACCTCCGCGATGTGCAGCGCGTCGGTGCAGATGCCGTCTGGCGTGCCGTGCTGGCTACGCTCGCCAGGAAGGAACAAGGTTCCCGTCCAGAATAGGTCTCCAGCGGGAGACGGTGCACCTGCCCCACGGTGGGCGCCAAACGTCAGGGGTTGGGTGCGACATATGCCAATGGATGGCTTATCATGGTGGGAGCGAATAGAACGTCGCCGGTGCCTGGAAGCGGGATGAGGCGTAGACACGAACGTCGGCGTACTTTACCCTGGTTCGGGGCTCTCCTAGGAGATAACACCTCTAGTCCTGCTCTGTGTGGTCTCCGCATGATCACTAAGACACTAGTGAGTACAATGGTGCTCCTTGAGCTGTATGCTAGAGGTAGAAGAAGGCAGGCACGCTCTCTTCTTCCTCTAGGTATGAGTATAGTTCTTACCGGTTGGGAACCCTTTGCATGGGTGCCCTCGGGGGTTTATATAGGCCTACCCCCCAGGGGTACAATGGTAATCGGGCCGGGCGTAGGGCCCACTGTCAGTGTCTCTGGTCACCGGCTTCTCCGCCGACCGCTGGGGTCCGCCGCCTGGTGGACCCCGCCGCCTGGTCGGGTACGGAGCCGACAGGCCACTCCTGCCGCTCGCGGGTTTTGTCAGCTGTTGATTATTGTAGCCGTGTGGCTAATGACGCATGCTTGGTCAGGGGAGCGTGGCTACAGTCCCGCCGACTGGTGGGAGATCACGGTAGCCACTCCCTGTCTTATCTGATTAATGGCGCGTGGACCCCGAGGGAGGAGAGGGCCGCCTGGTGGAGGCCGGCCTCCCCCGGGTCTGACTGGTCAGGCCTTCACCGCCCTCCGGGCTCTCGCTGCCTGGTAGGGCCCGCCGCCTGCAGGCCGTACCAACAGGTCGTCGTGGGAACAAGACTCCGCCTGCCACTAGTGACGTCAAGGGAGGAGTGGCAACAGTGCCGCGCCGGGCGGAGATCCCCGCCCGTACGAAGCATTGTGGCCATGCCCGGCCCTGGATATGGGGGGATGGGCTACACTATAGCCTCGCCCCGTCTCGTCTTCTTAAATGGGAGCGCAGACTCCGAGGACGCGATGGGCCGCCTGTTGGGAGTCGGCCTCTCTGGAGGCTGCCCGCGGGAAGTCAGCCCGTCTTGCGGCCGCCTTCCGGCAGCCAGCCACTTGGGACAGCCGGCCACCAGAAGGCGGCACTTCTCCTCGGTGCCTTTGTGGGGCGCAACCAGCCCCGATGTCTTGAAAGGCTCAGGGACTCGGGTTAGGCTACCCGTGGCCCATTACTCCGACAAGTACAATAAAGGTGCAAAAAAGGTGTGGTGGGACTAAAAAAACAGTTTGACAAAAAAATTAGTGAAGGAACATAGTGGGAGAGGGGGCGGTTGGCAAGTGTTCTGCTGGCAGAAAAAAGACACTACTTTTTTTTAGTATATTGAGGTAGATATTTCAGAGTCCATCTTATAGGGCACTGTAACTTTTGATAAATAATGCAGCGGCAAGGACTTTTTGGTCCCCTTTCCCCTGTTCAAAAGAAAAAATAAGGTTGATATTTTTGTTGTTGATGGAATATGATGGCGCGGTTTGAAGTATTGCTTATGTTTCTCACTCAGGCACGATAAATGTTTTCTACAAAAAAGAGGTTTATATAACGCTTGCACAATATGATGCACTTTATTAAAACAATGATGCAACCATCTAAAACAGGATACAAATAGACAAAAAAACATACGCTGCCGATAACATGATTACCTGACTCGGACATATAATCTATTATTGGATTGACATTCCAACGGGTTAAACTTATCCCATGCTTCCGTCTCCCAACGGTTGACTCTAGCCTAGGAGATAACCTGCACAATATTTAGAAGTTTTATTCAGTTAAAAATATAATCTGTGTGATAATTTGAAATTGCTCACAGTAACGCACACTGTCTCACCCATATAAGTACCTTAAACTTTGGTGGAACCCAACTAACTACTTTCAAAAAAATCATAATAATGATAGGCGGAGGAAAATTAAAAGTTACATGGATCATACGCCAAAGAAGGGCGATAAACGACCAAGAAAAATATGGTTATTTGTTTACTCATGGTAGAAGAAACAATATTTTTTTTTCATCCATGCACCTGCATTTTGCCACATCATATATATACCTAAGAGAGTCATCGTCATTAATTGATTTACCTAAACATGCAAGCATGCCACCTCATCATACATTTATTAATGTGATAAGGCTCATCTCAGCATGCAATCTTGCATGGGAAAAAGACCCATCCAAACATTCAACCATGCATGGGTAAAAGTTTTTCATTTAATTATTCTACTTATATTCAATAAATATTGTTGCAACTATACATAATAAAATATAATAAATCATTTGCATTTTTAATTTCAGTTCTTATTGAACGAAATATGCCCTAGAGGCAATAATAAAGTTGTTATTTATATTTCCAAATATCATGATAAATGTTTATTATTCATGCTAGAATTGTATTAACTGGGAACTTAGTACATGTGTGAATACATAGACAAACAGAGTGTCCCTAGTATGCCTCTAATAGACTACCTCGTTAATCAAAGATGGTTAAGTTTCCTGACCATAGACACGTGTTGTCATTTGATCAACGGAATCACATCATTAGAGAATGGTGTGATGGACAAGACCCATCCGTTAGCTTAGCATAATGATCGTTCAGTTTTTCTGCTATTGCTTTCTTCATAACTTATACATGTTCATCAGACTATGAGATTATGCAACTCCAGAATACCGGAGGAACACATTGTGTGCTATAAAACATCACAACGTAACTGGATGATTATAAAGATGCTCTACAGGTGTATCCGATAGTGTTTGTTGAGTTGGCATAGATCGAGATTAGGATTTGTCACTCCGTGTATCAGAGAGGTATCTCTGGGCCCTCTCGGTAATGCACATCACTATGAGCCTTGCAAGCAATGTGTCTAATGAGTTAGCCACGGGATGATGCATTACGGAACAAGTAAAGAGACTTGCCGGTGATGAGATTGAACTAGGTATGATGATACCGACGATCGAATCTCGGGCAAGTAACATACCAATGACAAAGGGAACAACGTATGTTCTTATGCAGTTTGACCGGAAAAGATCTTCGTAGAATATGTAGGATCCAATATGAGCATCCAGGTTCCGCTATTGGTTATTGACCGGAGATGTGTCTCGGTCATGTCTACATGGTTATCGAACCCGTAGGGTCCGCACGCTTAACGTTCGATGACGATTTATATTATGAGTTTCGTGTTTTGATGAACCGAAGTTTGTTCAGAGTCCCGGATGAGATCACGGACATGATGAGGAGCCTCAAAATGGTCGAGACATAAGGATTGATATATTGGACCATGTTATTCGGACACCGGGAGTGTTTCAGATCGTTTCGGGTAAAAACGGAGTGTCCGAGGGGTTACCGAAACCCCCCAAGGGAACTAATGCGCCACCATGGGCCTTATTGGAGAGAGAGGAGGGCAGCCAGGGCAGGCCCCCCCTTGCAGTCCGAATTGGACAAGGGAAGGGGGCAGCGCCCCCCCCCCCCCTTTCCTACTCCCTCTTCCTCTCCTTCCTCCCCCTCTCTCCCTTTTGGTGGAATCCTACTAGGACTAGGAGTCCTAGTAGGACTCCCCTCTTGGGCGCGCCCTAGGGGCCAGCCGGCCCTCCCCTCCTCCCTCCTTTATATACGTGGGGAGGGGGCACCCTAGAACACACAAGTTGATCTTTTAGCCGTGTGCGGTGCCCCCCTCCACAGTTACGCACCTCGGTCATATCATCGTAGTGCTTAGGCGAAGCCCTGCGTAGGTAATTTCATCATCACCGTCGCCACGCCGTCGTGCTGACGGAACTCTCCCTCGGCCTCAACTAGATCAAGAGTTCGCGAAGGTGCTGTCCGTTCGGTACTTGGATTGGTTGGATGGCGAAGACGTTTGACTACATTAACCGCGTTACTAAACGCTTCCGCTTTCGGTCTACGAGGCTACGTAGACACACTCTCCCCTCTCTTTGCTATGCATCTCCTAGATAGATCTTGCATGATCATAGGTAATTTTTTTGAAATATTGCGTTCCCTAACAGTGGCATCCGAGCCACGTCTATGCGTAGATGTTATATGCACAAGTAGAACACAAAGAGTTGTGGGCGATAATAGTCATACTGCTTACCAGCAATGTCTTTGATTCGGCGGTATTGTTGGATGAAGCGGCCCAGACCGACATTACATGATCGCGTTCATGAGACTGGTTCTACCGACGTGCTTCACACACAGGTGGCTTGTGGGTGTCTGTTTCTCCAGCTTTAGTTGAATCGAGTTTGACTATGCCCGGTCCTTGTTGAAGGTTAAAACAGCACACTTGACGAAAAATCGTTGTGGTTTTGATGCGTAGGTAAGAACGGTTCTTGCTAGAAGCCCGTAGCAGCCACGTAAAACTTGCAACAACAAAGTAGAGGACGTCTAACTTGTTTTTGCAGGGCATGTTGTGATGTGATATGATCAAGACGTGACGATATATAAATTGTTGTATAAGATGATCATGTTTTGTAGAAGTTATCGGCAACTGGCAGGAGCCATATGGTTGTCGCTTTATTGTATGAAATTCAATCGCCATGTAATTGCTTTACTTTATCGCTAAGCGGTAGCGATAGTCGTAGAAGCAATAGTTGGCGAGACGACAACGATGCTACGATGGAGATCAAGGTGTCAAGCCGGTGACGATGGTGATCATGACGGTGCTTTGGAGATGGAGATCAAAGACACAAGATGATGATGGCCATATCATATCACTTATTTTTGATTGCATGTGATGTTTTTCCTTTATGCATCTTATTTTTCTTAGTACGGCGGTAGCATTATAAGATGATCTCTCACTAAATTATAATGTATATGTGTTCTCCCTAAGTATGCACCGTTGCTACAGTTCGTTGTGCCAAGACACCACGTGATGATCGGGTGTGATAAGCTCTACGTTCACATACAACGGGTGCAAGCTAGTTTTGCACACGCAGAATACTCGGGTTAAATTTGACGAGCCTAGCATATGCAGATATGGCCTCGTAACACTGAGACTGAAAGGTCGAGCGTGAATAATATAGTAGATATGATCAACATAGTGATGTTCACCATTGAAAACTACTCCATCTCACGTGATGATCAGACATGGTTTAGTTGATATGGATCACGTGATCATTTAGATGACTAGAGGGGTGTCTATCCAAGTGGGAGTTCTTAAGTAATATGATTAATTGAACTTTAATTTGTCATGAACTTAGTCCTGATAGTATTTGCATATCTATGTTGTAGATCAATAGCTTGCGATGTAGCTCCCCATTTATTTTTGATATGTTCCTAGAGAAAAATGAGTTGAAAGATGATAGTAGCAATGATGTGGACTAGGTCCGTGCTCTGAGGATTATCCTCATTGCTGCATGGAAGAATTATGTCCTTGATGCATCGCTAGGTGACGGACCTATTGTAGGAGATGCAGACGTTATGAACGTTTGGCAAGCTCGGTATGATGACTACTTGATAGTTTAGCGCGCCATGCTTTACAGCTTAGAACCAGGACTTCAAAAACATTTTGAACGACATGGAGCATATAAGATGTTCCAAGAGCTGAAATTGGTATTTCAGACTCATGCCCGAGTCGAGAAGTATGAGACCTCTGACAAGTATTTTGCCTACAAGATGGAGGAGAATAGCTCAACTAGTGAGCATGTGCTTAGAATGTCTGAGTACTACAATCGCTTGAATCAAGTGGGAGTTAATCTTCCAGATAAAATAGTGATTGACAGAGTTCTCTAGTCACTATCACCAAGTTACTGGAACTTCGTGATGAACTATAATATGCAAGGGATGACGAAAATGATTCCCCGAGCTCTTCGCCATGCTGAAATCGGCGAAGGTAGAAATTAAGAAAAGCATCAAGTGTTGATGGTTGAAAATACCACTAGTTTCAAGTAAAAGGGCAAGGGAAAAAAGGGGAACTTCAAGAAGAATGGCAAGCAAGTTTCCACTCACATGTAGAAGCCCAAAAGCTAGACCCAAGCCAGAAACTGAGTGCTTCTATTGCAAAGGAAATGGTCACTCGAAGCGGAACTGCCCCAAATACTTGGCAGATAAGAAGGATGGCAAAGTGAACAAAAGTATATATGATATACATGTTATTGATGTGTACTTTACTACTGTTCATAGTAGCCCCTGGGTATTTGATATTGGTTCAGTTGCTATGATTAGTAACTTGAAACAGGAGTTACAAAATGAACAGAGACTAGTTGAGGGCGAAGTGACGATGTGTGTTGGAAGTGATTCCAAGGTTGATAAGATCACCACTGCACACTCCCTTTACCTTCGGGATTAGTGTTGAACCTAAAATAAATGTTACTTGGTGTTTGCGTTGTGCATAATATGATTTGATCATGTTTATTGCAATACGGGTTATTCATTTAAGTCAAAGAATAATTATTGTGTTGTTTACATGAATAAAACCTTATGTGGTCATACACCCAAGGTGAATGGTTTATTAAATCTCGATCGTAGTGGTACACATATTAATAATATTGAAGCCAAAAGATGCAAAGTTAATAATGATAGTGCAACTTATTTGTGCCACTGCCATTTAGGTCATATTGGTGTAAAGCGCACGAAGAAACTCCATGCTGATGGGCTTTTGGAATCAATTGATTATGAATCACTTGATGCTTGTGAACCATGCCTCATGGGCAATATGACTAAGACTCCATTCTCTGGAACAATGCAACGAGCAACTGACTTATTGGAAATAATACATACTGATGTATGCAGTCCGATGAGTATTGAAGCTCGTGGCGGGTATCATTATTTTCTAACCTTCACAGATGATTTGAGCAGATATGGGTATATCTACTTAATGAAACACAAGTCTGAAACATTTGAAAAGTTCAAAGAATTTCAGAGTGAAGTTGAGAATCATCATAACAAGAAAATAAAGTTTCTATGATCTGACCGCGGAGGCGAATATTTGAGTTACGAGTTTGGCCTTCATTTAAAACAATGTGGAATAGTTTCACAAACTCACGCCACCTTGAACACTGTTAGCGAATATAGTTTCCGTAGCAGCCTCCAACTCTTTCCTTTACTTGTTCTACTCAAACTCTTGTAAACCTTCCTTGTACGCCAAGGCTTGGCTTCGGCACATCAATATATACAGCCCGCGACTCCCCCTCGAGGGGTAGGGAACGCTTATCATCTTACATGGTATCAGAGCCACCTCTTCCCAAAACATCTAGCCAAAGATCAAAACCCTAAACCACATACCATTGTCTCCATGGCTTCCTCAGCCGGCGTTGCTCTTAACCTTGGATCGCCGCCGTCAGAGAAGCTCGCAAGAGGAAATTTCATCCTCTGGAAGACTCAGGTTCTCCCAGCCCTGCGAGGTGTGCAGGTTACTGGGCTCCTGGACAACTCCGATGCCGCTCCATCGAGGGTGGTGGAGATCACGAAGGCGGATAAAACCACGGCCCTAGAGCCGAATCCCCTCTACGGGCCCTGGATCGCCAAAGATCAACAGGTCCTATCATATCTACTCAATTCCATGTCTCCTGAAATCCTTGCACAAGTCATTGGGAAGGACTCCACCTACGAGCTCTGGACGACGGTGACAAATCTCTTCGCCTCGCAATCACAATCCCGGATCACCAATCTGAGGATCGCCATCACCAACACCAAGAAGGGCACCATGTCGAGCTCGGCGTATATGGCAAAGATGAAGAGCCTTGGGGATGAACTTGCTGCTGCTGGGCGCCCTGTCTCTGACCCGGAGATGGTGGACTACATCCTGGCGGGACTTGATCGCGACTACGACTCTGTGGTTGCAGCGATCGGTGCTGTCAAGAACACTATCACCGCCGACGACCTCTTCGCTCAGATTTCTGCTTTTGATCAGAGGATGGAGATGCTGGGTGATTCATCTTCAGGAGGATTTCATTCATCGGCCAACGCAGTCTACAGAGGCCGTGGCCAGTCCCGCGGCAGACCCCGTGGGCGAGGAGGAAGGGGGCGCGGCCGTGGTGATCGCGGTGAGCGCGGTGACCGCCAGCCCTCTCCTGCAAACAGAGGCGGCGGATTCAGAGGACGCCCTCGACAACAACAACAACAACAGGTGCGTGAACAGCAGCACGATTACCCGGAATGTCAGATATGCTATAGGCACCATCCAGGAGGCGCACGTGTTTGCTGGTGGCGCTATGAAGAGAACGATCAGGAAGAGAAGGAGGCGCATGCTGTCTCCTATGGCGTAGATACAAACTGGTACGCCAACAGTGCAGCAACAAATCACATCACAGGTGAACTTGAGAAGCTGACAACACGGGAGAAGTACAATGGAGGCGACCAAATTCGCATGGCTAGCGGTTCTGGTATGAATATCACTCACATTGGTAATTCAATTGTTAAAAACCCCATGAAAAATTTGCACCTGAATGATGTCTTGCATGTCCCTCAAACATCAAAAAATCTTGTTTCCGTTCATCGATTCACCCTTGATAACAATGTTCTCATAGAATTCTACCCTTATTTTTTCTTGGTTAAGGATTTGAGAACAAGGAGAATCATTCTTAGAGGACGGTGCGTGGGAGGCCTCTATCCACTTATATCATCATCATCATCATCTTCACGGTCAAATAAGCAAGCCAACATTGTCACCAAGCCATCATCATCAAGGTGGCATAGTCGTTTAGGTCATCCATCTTCAGTCATAGTTAAATACGTTCTTAGCAAAAATAAACTCTTTTATGAGAATAGTGTTGAGTCAGTTTGTGATCCGTGTCAACAAGCAAAAAGTCATCAATTACCTTATTCCATCTCTACTAGTGTGTCTACTGCTCCTCTACAACTCATATTTTCAGATGTATGGGGGCCAGCCCCTACTTCAGTTGGGAGATTTTCTTATTATGTAAGCTTTATTGATGACTATAGTAAATTTACTTGGATTTATTTGTTAAAGAAACGGTCTGATGTTTTCCAAGTCTTTCTCAATTTCCAAAATCTTGTTGAACACAAACTGAACTCTAAAATCATTGCTATGCAAAGTGACTGGGGTGGTGAGTATGAAAAATTGAACTCTTTCTTCCAAAAACTTGGCATATCACATCATGTCTCTTGTCCTCATGCTCACCAACAAAATGGATCTGCTGAAAGAAAGCATCGTCACATAGTTGATATGGGCCTTGCATTGCTCGCAAATGCATCCATGCCACTTAAATTTTGGGATGAAGCATTCTTAACTGCTACATATCTTATCAATTTGCTTCCAAGCAAAGTTATCAAATTTGAAACTCCTATTACACGACTCCTTGGTGTCACACCAAACTACACATCTCTTCGTGTTTTCGGTTGTGCATGTTGGCCCAATCTTAGACCCTACAATACACGCAAACTTGCTTTCCGCTCAAAAAAGTGTGTCTTTTTAGGCTATAGTCCCATGCATAAAGGGGTCAAATGTCTTGATGTTCCTAGTGGTAGGGTCTACATATCCCGAGATGTTGTCTTTGATGAATCCGTGTTTCCGTTTGCATCACTTCATCCCAATGTCGGTGCACTTCTTCGCAAGGAAATTCTTCTTCTTCCTCCACATCTTCGGTCTTTTGATCATGGGGGCGACAATTGTACTAATCAAAGTGACGATATTTCTACTAGTACTTGCTCTTCTCTGTTGCCTGTGCAGGTCTCTGGAGAAAACAGTGTTGGAAATATGCCCTAGAGGCAATAATAAAAGTATTATTATTATATTTCCTTGTTCATGATAATTGTCTTTTATTCATGCTATAACTGTATTATCCGGAAATCGTAATACACGTGTGAATACATAGACCACAATATGTCCCTAGTGAGCCTCTAGTTGACTAGCTCGTTGTGATCAACAGATAGTCATGGTTTCCTGACTATGGACATTGGATGTCATTGATAACGGGATCACATCATTAGGAGAATGATGTGATGGACAAGACCCAATCCTAAGCATAGCACAAAGATCGTGTAGTTCGTTTGCTAGAGCTTTGCCAATGTCAAGTATCTCTTCCTTTGACCATGAGATCGTGTAACTCCTGGATACCGTAGGAGTGCTTTGGGTGTATCAAACGTCACAACGTAACTGGGTGACTATAAAGGTGCACTACAGGTATCTCCGAAAGTATCTATTGTTTTATGCGGATCGAGACTGGGATTTGTCACTCCGTGTAAACGGAGAGGTATCTCTGGGCCCACTCGGTAGGACATCATCATATGCGCAATGTGACCAAGGAGTTGATCACGGGATGATGTGTTACGGAACGAGTAAAGTGACTTGCCGGTAACGAGATTGAACAAGGTATTGGATACCGACGATCGAATCTCGGGCAAGTAACATACCGATAGACAAAGGGAATTGAATACGGGATTGATTAAGTCCTTGACATCGTGGTTCATCTGATGAGATCATCGTGGAACATGTGGGAGCCATCATGGGTATCCAGATCCCGCTATTGGTTATTGACCGGAGAACGTCTCGGTCATGTCTACATGTCTCCCGAACCCGTAGGGTCTACACACTTAAGGTTCGATGACGCTAGGGTTATAAAGGAAGCTTGTATGTGGTTACCGAATGTTGTTCGGAGTCCCGGATGAGATCCCGGACGTCACGAGGAGTTCCGGAATGGTCCGGAGGTAAAGATTTATATATAGGAAGTCCTGTTTCGGCCATCGGGACAAGTTTCGGGGTCATCGGTATTGTACCGGGACCACCGGAAGGGTCCCGGGGGCCCACCGGGTGGGGCCACCTGCCCCGGGGGGCCACATGGGCTGTAGGGGGTGCGCCTTGGCCTACATGGGCCAAGGGCACCAGCCCCAAGAGGCCCATGCGCCTGGGGAAACCCTAAAAGAAGAGTCCCAGCAGGGGAAGGCACCTCCTAGGTGCCTTGGGGGGGGAGGACTCCTCCCCTGGCCGCCGCCCCCTTGGAGATTGGATCTCCTAGGGGCTGGCGCACCCCCCCCCTTGGGATCCCTATATATAGTGGGGTAGGAGGGCCTCCCAAACACACCTTATGCCTTTGGTGCAGCCCCTCCCTCTCTCCCAAGTTCTTCTCCTCTCCCGTAGGTGCTTGGCGAAGCCCTGCGGGATTGCCATGCTCCTCCACCACCACCACGCCGTTGTGCTGCTGTTGGATGGGGTCTTCCTCAACCTCTCCCTCTCTCCTTGCTGGATCAAGGCGTGGGAGACGTCACCGGGCTGTACGTGTGTTGAACGCGGAGGTGCCGTCCGTTCAGCACTTGATCATCGGTGATCTGAATCACGACGAGTACGACTCCATCAACCCCGTTCACTTGAACGCTTCCGCTTAGCGATCTACAAGGGTATGTAGATGCACTCTCCTTCTACTCGTAGCTGGTTTCTCCATAGATAGATCTTGGTGACGCGTAGGAAAATTTTTGAATTTCTGCTACGTTCCCCAACAGTGGTATCAGAGCCAGGTTTATTGCGTAGATTCTTTGCACGAGTAGAACACAAAGTAGTTGTGGGCGTTGATGTTGTTCAATATGCTTACCGTTACTAGTCCAATCTTGTTTCGACGGTATTGTGGGATGAAGCGGCCCGGACCGACCTTACACGTACTCTTACGTGAGACAGGTTCCACCGATTGACATGCACTTGGTGCATAAGGTGGCTAGCGGGTGCCAGTCTCTCCCACTTTAGTCAGAACGGATTCGATGAAAAGGGTCCTTATGAAGGGTAAATAGCAATTGGCATATCACGTTGTGGTCTTGCGTAGGTAAGAAACGTTCTTGCTAGAAACCCATAGCAGCCACGTAAAACATGCAAACAACAATTAGAGGACGTCTAACTTGTTTTTGCAGGGTATGCTATGTGATGTGATATGGCCAAAAGGATGTGATGAATGATATATGTAATGTATGAGATTGATCATGTTCTTGTAATAGGATTCACGACTTGCATGTCGATGAGTATGACAACCGGCAGGAGCCATAGGAGTTGTCTTTATTTTTTGTATGACCTGCGTGTCATTGAAGAACGCCATGTAAATTACTTTACTTTATTGCTAAACGCGTTAGCCATAGAAGTAGAAGTAGTCGTTGGCGTGACAACTTCATGAAGACACGATGATGGAGATCATGATGATGGAGATCATGGTGTCATGCCGGTGACAAGATGATCATGGAGCCCCGAAGATGAAGATCAAAGGAGCTATATGATATTGGCCATATCATGTCACTACTCTTATTTGATTGCATGTGATGTTTATCATGTTTATACATCTTATTTGCTTAGAATGACGGTAGTAAATAAGATGACCCCTCATTAAAATTTCAAGAAGTGTTCTCCCCTAACTGTGCACCGTTGCTACAGTTCGTCGTTTCGAAGCACCACGTGATGATCGGGTGTGATAGATTCTTACGTTCACATACAACGGGTGTAAGACAGTTTTACACAGCAAAAACACTTAGGGTTAACTTGACGAGCCTAGCATGTACAGACATGGCCTCGGAACACGGAGACCGAAAGGTCGAGCATGAGTCGTATAGAAGATACGATCAACATGAAGATGTTCACCGATGATGACTAGTCCGTCTCACGTGATGATCGGACACGGCCTAGTTTGACTCGGATCATGTAATCACTTAGATGACTAGAGGGATGTCTATCTGAGTGGGAGTTCATAAGATGAACTTAATTATCCTGAACATAGTCAAAAGACCTTTTGCAAATTATGTCGTAGCTCGCGCTATAGTTCTACTGTTTAGATATGTTCCTAGAGAAAATATAGTTGAAAGTTGATAGTAGCGATTATGCGATCAGTAGAAAGCTTATGTCCTTAATGCACTGCTCAGTGTGCTGAACCCCAAACGTCGTTTGTGGATGTTTCGAACATCGAACATACACGTTTTGATAACTACGTGATAGTTCAGTTAAATGGTTTAAGTAGAGGCACCAAAGACGTTTTCGAAACGTCGCGGAACATATGAGACGTTTCGAGGGCTGAAATTGGGATTTCAAGCTCGTGCCCACGTCAAGAGGTATGAGACCTCCGACAATTTTCTTAGCCTACAAACTAAGGGAGAAAAGCTCAATCGTTGAGCTTGTGCTCAGATTGTCTGAGTGCAACAATCACTTGAATCGAGTGGGAGTTGATCTTCCAGATGAGATAGTGATGTTTCTCCAAAGTCATTGCCACCAAGCTGCTAGAGCTTCGTGATGAACTATAACATATCAGGGATAGATAAGATGATCCTTGAGGTATTCACGATGTTTGACACCGCGAAAGTAGAAATCAAGAAGGAGCATCAATTGTTGATGGTTGGTGAAACCACTAGTTTCAAGAAGGGCAAGGGAACAAAGGGATACTTCATGAAACGGCAATTCAGCTGCTGCTCAAGTGAAGAAACCAAGGTTGAACCCAAACCCGAGACTAAGTGCTTCTGTAATAAGGGGAACAACCACTGGAGCAGCATTACCCTAGATACTTGGTAGATGAGAAGGCTGGCAAGGTCGATAGAAGTATATTGGATATACATTATGTTAATGTGTACTTTACTAGTACTCCTAGTAGCACCAGGGTATTGGATACCGGTTCGGTTGCTAAGTGTTAGTAACTCGAAATAAAAGCTACGGAATAAGCGGAGACTAGCTAAAGGTGAGCTGACGATATATGTTGGAAGTGTTTCCAAGGTTGATATGATCAAGCATCGCACGCTCCCTCTACCACCGAGATTGGTGTTTGCGTTGAGCATAGACATGATTGGATTATGTCTATCGCAATACGGTTATTCATTTAAAGAGAATAATGGTTACTCTATTTATTTGAATAATACCTTCAATGGTCTTGCACCTAAAGGAATGGTTTATTGAATCTCGGTCGTAGTGATACACATTTTCATGCCAAAAGATATAAGATAGTAATGATAGTACCACTTACTTGTGGCACTGCCACGTAAGTCATATCGGTATAAAATGCATGAAGAAGCTCCATGTTGATGGATCTTTGGACTCACTCATTTTTTAAAAGTTTGAGACATGCGAACCATGTCTATTGGTATATATGCATGAAGAAACTCCATGCAAATGGACCGTTTGAACTTACTTGATTTTGAATCACTTGAGATATGCAAATCATACCACATGGGCAAGATGACTGAAAAGCCTCGGTTTCAGTAAAGATGGAACAAGATAGCAACTTGTTGGAAGTAACACATTTTGATGTGTGTAGTCCAATGAGTGCTGAGGCATGCAGTGAATATCATTATGTTCTTACTTCACAGATGATTCGAGTAGATGTTGTATATATTTACTTGATGAAACACAAGTCTGAATTATTGAATGGTTCAAGTAATTTCAGAGTGAAGTAGAAGATCATTGTGACAAGAGGATAAAATGTCTATGATATGATCATAGAGATGAATATCTGAGTTACGAGTTTTGGCACACAATTAAGACATTGTGGAAATTGTTTCGCAATTAATACCGCCCGGAACACCATAGTGTAATGGTGTGTCCGAACATCATAGTTGCACCCTATTGGATATGGTGCATGCCATGATGTCTCTTATCGAATTACCACTATCGTTCATGGGTTAGGCATTAGAGACAACCACATTCACTTTAAATAGGGCACCACGTAATTCCGTTGAGATGACACCGAAACCTAAGTTGTCGTTTCTTAAAGGTTTGGGGCTGCGACGCTTATGTGGAAAAGTTTCAGGATTGATAAGCTCGAACCCAAAGCGGATAAAATGCATCTTCATAGGACACCCAAAACAGTTGGGTATACCTCCTGTCTCAGATCCGAAAGCAATATGAATTGTTTCTAGAATCGGGTCCTTTCTCGAGGAAAGGTTTCTCTCGAAAGAGTTGAGTGGGAGGATGGTGGAGACTTGATGAGGTTATTGAACCGTCTCTTCAACTAGTGTGTGGCAGGGCACAGGAAGTTGTTCCTGTGGCACCTACACCAATTGAAGTGGAAGCTTATGATATTGATCATGAAACTTCGGATCAAGTCACTACCAAACCTCGTAGGATGACAAGGACACGTACTACTTCGGAGTGGTACGGTGATCCTGTCTCAAAAGTCATGTTGCTAGACAACAATGAACCTACGAGCTATGGAGAAGCGATGGTGGGCCCGAATTCCGACAAATGGTTAGAAGCCATGAAATCCGAGATAGTATCCATATATCAGAACAAAGCATGGACTTTGATGGACTTGCCCGATGATCGGCAAGCCATTAAGATAAATGGATCTTTAAGAAGAAGACGGGCGTGGATGGTAATGTCACCGTCCATGAAGCTCGACTTGTGGCAAAAAGTTTTTCACAAGTTCAAGGAGTTGACTACGATGAGATTTTCTCATCCGTAGCGATGCTTAAAGTCCGTCGGATTCATGTTAGCATTAGCTGTATTTATGAAATCTGGCAGATGGATATCAAAACGAGTTTCCTTACCAGTTTTCGTAAGGAAAGGTTGTATGTAATACAATCAGAAAGTTTTTGTCGATCCTAAGGATGCTAAAAGGTATGCTAGCTCCAGCGATCCTTCTAAGGACTGGAGTGAGCATCTCGGTGTTGGAATGTATGCTTTGATGATGATCAAAGATTTTGGGTTTGTACAAAGTTTATGAGAAACTTGTATTTCCAAAGAAGTGAGTGGGAGCACTATAGAATTTCTGATGAGTATATGTTGTTGACATATTAAGGATCAGAAATGATGTAGAATTTCTGGAAAGCATATAGGGTTATTTGGAAAGTGTTTTTCAATGGAAAGCCTGGATTAAGCTACTTGAGCATTGAGCATCAAGATCTATAAGGATAGATCAAAACGCTTAATGGTACTTTCAAATGAGCACATACCTTGACATGATCTTGAAGGTGTTCAAGATGGACCAGTCAAACAAGGAGTTCTTGCCTGAGTTGTAAGGTACGAAGTTAAGACTTAAAGCTCGACCACGGCAGAATAGAGAGAAAGGACGAAGGTCGTCCCCTATGCTTAAGACGTAGGATCTTCAGTATGCTATGCTGTGTACCGCACCTGAAGTGTGCCTTGCCATGAGTCAGTCAAGGGGTACAAGAGTGATCCAAGAATGGCTCACAGGACAGCGGTCAAAGTTATCCTTAGTAACTAGTGGACTAAGGAATTTTCTCGATTATGGAGGTGGTAAAAGAGTTCGTCGTAAAGGGTTACGTCGATGCAAGCTTAAACACCTATCTGGATAGCTCTCAGTAGAGACACCGGATACGTATAATGGAGCAACTTTTTTTTAGAATAGCTCCAAGTAGAACAGTTATTTGGAATAGCTCCAAATAGAGCGTGGTAGCTGCATCTAGGAGATGACATAGAGATTTGTAAAGCACACACGGATCTGAAAGGTTCAGACCCGTTGACTAAAACCTCTCTCACAAGCAACATGATGAAACATAAAACACATTGAGTGTCAATCACATAGTGATGTGAACTAGACTACTGACTCTAGTAAACTCTTGGGTATTAGTCACATGGCGATGTGACCTGTGAGTGTTAATCACATGGCGATGTGAACTAGATTATTGACTCTAGTGCAAGTGGGAGACTGTTGGAAATATGCCCTAGAGGCAATAATAAAAGTATTATTATTATATTTCCTTGTTCATGATAATTGTCTTTTATTCATGCTATAACTGTATTATCCGGAAATCGTAATACACGTGTGAATACATAGACCACAATATGTCCCTAGTGAGCCTCTAGTTGACTAGCTCGTTGTGATCAACAGATAGTCATGGTTTCCTGACTATGGACATTGGATGTCATTGATAACGGGATCACATCATTAGGAGAATGATGTGATGGACAAGACCCAATCCTAAGCATAGCACAAAGATCGTGTAGTTCGTTTGCTAGAGCTTTGCCAATGTCAAGTATCTCTTCCTTTGACCATGAGATCGTGTAACTCCTGGATACCGTAGGAGTGCTTTGGGTGTATCAAACGTCACAACGTAACTGGGTGACTATAAAGGTGCACTACAGGTATCTCCGAAAGTATCTATTGTTTTATGCGGATCGAGACTGGGATTTGTCACTCCGTGTAAACGGAGAGGTATCTCTGGGCCCACTCGGTAGGACATCATCATATGCGCAATGTGACCAAGGAGTTGATCACGGGATGATGTGTTACGGAACGAGTAAAGTGACTTGCCGGTAACGAGATTGAACAAGGTATTGGATACCGACGATCGAGTCTCGGGCAAGTAACATACCGATAGACAAAGGGAATTGAATACGGGATTGATTAAGTCCTTGACATCGTGGTTCATCTGATGAGATCATCGTGGAACATGTGGGAGCCATCATGGGTATCCAGATCCCGCTGTTGGTTATTGACCGGAGAACGTCTCGGTCATGTCTACATGTCTCCCGAACCCGTAGGGTCTACACACTTAAGGTTCGATGACGCTAGGGTTATAAAGGAAGCTTGTATGTGGTTACCGAATGTTGTTCGGAGTCCCGGATGAGATCCCGGACGTCACGAGGAGTTCCGGAATGGTCCGGAGGTAAAGATTTATATATAGGAAGTCCTGTTTCGGCCATCGGGACAAGTTTCGGGGTCATCGGTATTGTACCGGGACCACCGGAAGGGTCCCGGGGGCCCACCGGGTGGGGCCACCTGCCCCGGGGGGGCACATGGGCTGTAGGGGGTGCGCCTTGGCCTACATGGGCCAAGGGCACCAGCCCCAAGAGGCCCATGCGCCTGGGGAAACCCTAAAAGAAGAGTCCCAGCAGGGGAAGGCACCTCCTAGATGCCTTGGGGGGGGAGGACTCCTCCCCTGGCCGCCGCCCCCTTGGAGATTGGATCTCCTAGGGGCTGGCGCACCCCCCCCCCCTTGGGATCCCTATATATAGTGGGGTAGGAGGGCCTCCCAAACACACCTTATGCCTTTGGTGCAGCCCCTCCCTCTCTCCCAAGTTCTTCTCCTCTCCCGTAGGTGCTTGGCGAAGCCCTGCGGGATTGCCATGCTCCTCCACCACCACCACGCCGTTGTGCTGCTGTTGGATGGGGTCTTCCTCAACCTCTCCCTCTCTCCTTGCTGGATCAAGGCGTGGGAGACGTCACCGGGCTGTACGTGTGTTGAACGCGGAGGTGCCGTCCGTTCGGCACTTGATCATCGGTGATTTGAATCACGACGAGTACGACTCCATCAACCCCGTTCACTTGAACGCTTCCGCTTAGCGATCTACAAGGGTATGTAGATGCACTCTCCTTCTACTCGTAGCTGGTTTCTCCATAGATAGATCTTGGTGACGCGTAGGAAAATTTTTGAATTTCTGCTACGTTCCCCAACAAACAGGGCTCAAATTGATCAAAATCCTGAAAATATAGCTCAAATTGATCCTATATTGCATGCTGAGGAAGAAGATGAACCTGGCACGGACAACGAAGGTGATCCGGCGGCGCCTGGAACTCCTGTGTGCGGGCAGACCTCGAATCGCGCGAGCAGATCCACCTCGGATCGCGCCTCTGTCAGCTGCGGCAACGAATCCAGGGAGGGCCACTCCCGCGCCGCCACCTCAGCAACAGGCGGGACCAGCAGCGGGGCCGGATCCCCCTCGCCCCACATGCGCCTGCAACCGCGGTCGGGCAGCGGATCGGCTGTGCCGGACCGGGCAGTTAGCCCTTGTGTGCGCTCTGGGGAGGCGGCCACACCTTCGGCTGCAGGATCATCTGCGCAGGAGGCAGCAGATTCCCCTGTGTCAGCACATGCAGGCTCGTCAGGATCTTCCGTGGCCAGCATTCCTGAGGTTCAGCCAGCAGCTTCTTCACGGGTTATGACACATCTACAGAAAGGTATACGGAATCCTAAAATAAGAAAAGATGGAACTATACCATATGGAATGTTGTGTATTTCAGGAGAGCCAACAACGTTGAGTAGTGCACTTGACGATCCTAAGTGGAAGAAGGCAATGGATGAGGAATATTCTGCACTTATGAGGAACAAAACCTGGCATCTTGTACCAAACCAAAAAGGCAAAAATATCATCGATTGCAAATGGGTGTACAGAATCAAAAAGAAGGCAGATGGCTCCATTGACAGGTATAAAGCACGTCTAGTTGCAAAGGGCTTTAAGCAACGTTATGGTATTGATTACGAGGACACCTTTAGTCCTGTTGTGAAAGCTGCAACTATCAGACTTGTGCTAGCCATTGCTGTATCCAAGGGTTGGAGCCTAACACAGCTAGATGTACAGAACGCGTTTTTGCATGGTGTTCTGGAAGAGGAAGTGTTCATGAGACAACCACCTGGATATGAGGATAAGGAATCACCACATTATGTTTGCAAGCTTGACAAAGCACTCTATGGTCTAAAACAAGCACCCAGAGCATGGTACTCCAGATTAAGCTTACAGTTGAAATATCTTGGTTTCATTGCCTCTAAAGCTGATATGTCTTTGTTTATTTATAACAAGGCTGGAGTAGTCATTTTTGTGCTTATATATGTTGATGATATCATAGTTGCAAGTTCTTCACAAAATGCTACTAATGCACTTCTGCATGACTTGAGCTCAGAGTTTGCCTTGAAAGACCTGGGTGACTTGCATTTCTTCCTTGGGATTGAAGTTAGAAAAACTCAAGATGGTATTGTGTTAAATCAGGAGAAATATATCACTGAGCTTTTGTCTCGCATGGGAATGAAGAATTGCAAGCCAGTACCTACACCTTTATCTTCCCCAGAAAAACTCTCAGCATATGAAGGTGAGCCACTTCAAGAAGAAGAGAGCACAAGGTACAGAAGTATTGTGGGAGCATTACAATATCTAACTCTCACGCGTCCAGATATCTCATTTGCTGTTAATAAAGTTTGTCAATATCTTCATGCTCCCACTTCCGCACATTGGTCAGCTGTCAAGAGAATTGTAAGATATGTGAAGCATACTATGGGAACAGGACTTCACTTCAAACATTCTGGCTCCTCTCTTGTGAGTGCATTCTCTGATGCTGACTGGGCAGGATGCAGTGATGATAGAAGATCAACTGGAGGTTTTGCAGTGTTCTTTGGGTCCAATCTTATTTCTTGGAGTGCTAGAAAGCAAGCAACTGTGTCACGATCAAGCACAGAAGCTGAATACAAGTCCTTGGCAAATGCAACTGCTGAAATCATTTGGGTTGAATCACTTCTTGAGGAATTGGGGATCAAGAAAAATCGTATCTCATGTTTATGGTGTGATAACTTGGGAGCAACATACTTGTCTGCAAACCCTGTGTTTCATGCAAGAACAAAGCACATAGAAATTGATTTTCACTTTGTGCGAGAGAGGGTTGCAGCAAAGAAACTTGAGATACGGTTTATTCCCTCTAAGGATCAAGTGGCGGACGGCTTTACAAAGGCTTTACCAGCAAGACCGTTTGAGGAGTTCAAGAGTAATCTTAATCTAGGGTAGTTAAGATTAAGGGAGGGTGTTAGCGAATATAGTTTCCGTAGCAACCTCCAACTCTTTCCTTTACTTGTTCTACTCAAACTCTTGTAAACCTTCCTTGTACGCCAAGGCTTGGCTTCGGCACATCAATATATACAGCCCGCGACTCCCCCTCAAGGGGTAGGGAACACTTATCATCTTACAAACACCACAGCGTAATGGTGTGTCCGAACATCGTAACCGAACTTTATTAGATATGGTGCGATAGATGATGTCTCTTACCGATTTACCACTATCGTTTTGAGGTTATGCATTAGAGACAACTACATTCACGTTAAATAGGGCACCATCTAAATCTGTTGAGACAACACCGTATGAACTGTGGTTTGGCAAGAAACATAATTTGTCGTTTTTAAAAGTTTGGGACTGCGATGCTTATGTGAAAAAGTTTCAACCTGATAAGCTCGAACCCAAATTGAAGAAATGTGTCTTCATAGGATACCCAAAGGAAATTGTTGGGTACACCTTCTATCACAGATCCAAAGGCAAGATATTCGTTGCTACGAATGGATCCTTTCTAAAGAAGGGGTCTCTCTCGAAAGAAGTGAGTAGGAGGAATGTAGAACTTGATAAGGTAATTGTACCTTCTCGCGAATTGGAAAGTAGTTCATCACAGAAATCAGTTCCAATGATTCCTACTCCAATTAGTGAGGAAGCTAATGATGATGATCATGAAACTTCAGATCAAGTTACTACCGAACCTCGTAGGTTAACCAGAGTACGGTCCGCACCAAAATGGTACGGTAATCCTGTTCTGGAAGTCATGTTACTAGACCATGACGAACCTACGAACTATGAGGAAGCGGTGATGAGCCCAGATTCCACAAAATGGCTTAAGGCCATGAAATCTGAGATGGGATCCATGTATGAGAACAAAGTATGGACTTTGGTTGACTTGCTCGATGATCAGCAAGCCATTGAGAATAAATGGATCTTCAAGAGGAAGACGGACGTTGATAGTAATGTTACTATCTACAAAGCTCGAATTGTCACAAAAAGGTTTTTCAACAAGTTCAATGTGTTGACTACGATGAGATTTTTCCGCTCGTATCGATGCTTAAAGTCTGTCCGAATCATGTTAGCAATTGCCGCATTTTATGAAATTTGACAAATGGATGTCAAAACTGAATTCCTTAATGGATTTCTTAAAGAAGAGTTGTAAATGATACACCCAGAAGGTTTTGTCAATCCTAAAGGTGCTAACAAAGTGTGTAAGCTCCAGTGATCCATTTATGGATTGGTGCAAGCATCTCAGAGTTGGAATGCACACTTTGATAGTGTGGTCAAAGCATATAGATTTATACAGACTTGCGGTGAAGCCTATATTTACAAGAAAGTGAGTGGGAGCACTACAGCCTTTCTGATAAGTATGTGTGAATGACATATTGTTGATCGGAAATGATGTAGAATTTTCTAGAAAGCATACAGGAGTGTTTGAAAGGAGTATTTTCAAAGAAAGACCTCGGTAAAGTTGCTTACATATTGAGCATCAAGATCTATGGAGATAGATCAAGATGCTTGAGAAGATTTTTTTCAATGAGTATATACCTTGACAAGATTTTGAAATAGTTTAAAATGGATCAGTCAAAAAAGGAGTTCTTGCTTGTGTTGCAAGGTGTAAAGTTGAGTAAGACTCAAAACACGACCACGGTAGAAAATAGAAAGAGAATGAAAGTCATTCCCTATGCCTCAGCCATAGGTTCTATAAAGTATTGCGTACCAAACATATTGTGTACCTTGCCATGAATTTGGCAAGGGGGCACAATATTGATCCAGGAGTGGATCACTGGACAGCGGTCAAAATTATCGTTAGAAGGCTAAGGAGATATTTCTCGGTTATGGAGGTGATAAAGAGTTCGTCGTAAAGAGTGTCGTCGATGCAAGCTTTTACACCGATCCGGATGACTCTAAGTCTCAATCTAGATACATATTGAAAGTGGGAGCAATTAGCTAGAGTAGCTCCATGCACAGCATTGTAGACATAAAAAAATTACAAAATACATACGGCTCTAAATGTGACAGACCCATTGACTAAGCTTCTCTCACAAGCAAAACATGATCACACCTTAGTACTCTTTGGGTGTTAATCACATAGCGATGTGAACTAGATTATTGACTCTAGTAAAACCCTTTGGGTATTAGTCACATGGCGATGTGAACTAATCACATGAAGATGTGAACTATTGGTATTAAATCACGTGACGATGTGAACTAGATTCTTGACACTAGTGCAAGTGGGAGGCTGAAGGAAATATGCCCTAGAGGCAATACTAAAGTTGTTATTTATATTTCCTTATATCATGATAAATGTTTATTATTCATGCTAGAATTGTATTAACTAGAAACTTAGTACATGTGTGAATACATAGACAAATAGAGTGTCCCTAGTATGCCTCTACTAGACTAGCTCGTTAATCAAAGATGGTTAAGTTTCCTGACCATAGACATGTGTTTTCATTTGATCAACGGGATCACATCGTTAGAGAATGATGTGATGGACAAGACCCATCAGTTATCTTAGCATAATGATCGTTTAGTTTTTCTGCTATTACTTTCTTCATGACTTATACATGTTCCTCAGACTATGGGATTATGCAACTCCTGAATAATGGAGGAACACCTTGTGTGCTATAAAAGGCCACAACGTAACTGGGTGATTATAAAGATGCTCTACAGGTGTCCCCGATGGTGTTTGTTGAGTTGGCATAGATCAAGATTAGGATTTGTCACTCCGTGTATCGGAGAGGTATCTCTGGGCCCTCTCGGTAATGCACATCACTATGAGCCTTGCAAGCAATGTGTCTAATGAGTTAGCCACAGGATGATGCATTACAGAATGAGTAAAGAGACTTGCCGGTGACGAGATTGAACTAGGTATGATGATACCGGCGATCGAATCTCGGACAAGTAACATACTGATGACAAAGGGACCAACGTATGTTGTTATGCGGTTTGACAGATAAAGATCTTCATAGAATATGTAGGAGACAATATGAGCATCTAGGTTCCGCTATTGGTTATTGACCGGAGATGTGTCTCGGTCATGTCGACATAGTTCTCGAACACGTAGGGTCCGCACGCTTAACGTTCGATGACGATTTATATTATGAGTTTCGTGTTTTGATGAACCAAAGTTTGTTAAGAGTCCCAGATGAGACCATGGACATGACGAGGAGTCTCGAAATGGTTGAGACATAAAGATTGATATATTGGACCATGTTATTCGGACACCAGAAGTGTTTCGAATCATTTCGGGTAAAAATAGAGTGCCGGAGGGGTTACCGGAACCCCCCGGGGGAACTAATGGGCCACCATGGGCCTTATTGGAGAGAGAGGAGGGCAGCCAGGGCAGCCCCCCCCCTTGTAGTCCGAATTGGACAAGGGCCCCCTTTCCTACTCCCTCTCCCTCTCCTTCCTTCCCCCCTCTCCCTTTTGGTGGAATCCTACTAGGACTAGGAGTCCTAGTAGTACTCCCCTCTTGGGCGCGCCCTAGGGGCCAGCCGACCCTCCCCTCCTCCCTCCTTTATATACGTGGGGAGGGGGCACCCTAGAACACACAAGTTGATCTTTTAGTCGTGTGCGGTGCCCCCTCCACAGTTACACACCTCGGTCATATCATCGTAGTGCTTAGGCGAAGCCCTGCGTCGGTAACTTCATCATCACCGTAGACATGCCGTCGTGCTGACGAAACTCTCCCTCGGCCTCAACTGGATCAAGAGTTTGATGGACGTCATCGAGCTGAACGTGTGCTGATCGCAGAGGTGTCGTACGTTCGGTACTTGGATCGGTTGGATCGCGAAGACGTTCGACTACATCAACCGCGTTACTAAACGCTTCCGCTTTCGGTCTACAAGGGTACGTAGACACACTCTCCCCTCTCGTTGCTATGCATCTCCTAGATAGATCTTGCGTTATCGTAGGTAAAATTTTTGAAATACTGCGTTCCCCAACACTTATATTATCAATCAAATTTTCATCAACCAATTCCCGCAGCAACGCACGGGGTATTCCCTATTGTCCATAGTAAGAGGAGGGAGAAGAAAAGCAAACAGTAGATTAACAACCAGCTATAGCACGTGTTTCTCGGAACTCTACGAGAGATAAGGTGGGCCATGGTAGTATATGTTCATAGCTAACTATTTTTATGTTGGCTACAATTAAGATTGACTATAGATGACATGGCAACAACATATTGCCAAGAAATAGTAAAAAAAACATATAGCCAAGAGTTGGCTATGCTATTAACCATGATCTTAGGCTCACCCTTTTATCAAAATCCTTCGGTAAAGGAACCACATAGATATTTTGTACTTTAATGGCACCTTAGTCTTTCATATGTGATGACGTCTAAAAACCGGCCAATGTTGATTAGGTCAGCGTACATCGATTTACTAGAGAAAACTAGAGGACTGTAATTCCATCCATTGTAATACATTAGGTTTGTTTGTTAAGTTGGACCGACATCATCCGATGCGCCAAGTGAAGCCACAAAGTCCACCTGTCCCCTATCAAAGCCTGAAGGAATTGTATATTTAACCGGCTCACTCAAAATACTAAAGCAACCAAAACATCTTTTCGTTGCACGATAATGTAAAAGCTTACATGCTAAACGGTTAATGGAGCGCCCCTGAGCTAAGTCTATTCCGAAAATCTCATAGTTCGTACATCGTCAATCGAGAAAGAGTTTGTAGTAAAGAACACAGATTCAGCAAATCTCGACAAATCATGTATGTCTGCCAAGCGATCAACCTACCATCCTATCTTTTTATATAGCTCACCATTCACGTCGAATGGTCGTCAACTTGTCATCTAAATCTAATTGCCTATTTTTCCTATGCGTGCAACTCTTCTACATCAGCAAATCTCGCATGTTTGTCACGTCAACGGCCTCACATTTTATCATAGTTAATCCTAAAGAAAGAGGAAAAGCATTCATGAATGTTTTTATTCATAAGGGAAAACGCTTACATCGTTTGACATGATAGACAGAAGAAATTCAAGAGATTCCTCTTGCCAAACAGAAGGGCTAGAATTTCCCGACTTACTAGCTAAAGCATGTGCGCCATATTGGCTCCCCTAAGACAAAATCAATGGAAACGTCACTAACTCATGATAAAGGAATAAACAATCATCGTAGACGCCGCCATAGGCCGTAATGAATGTCCTAGCTAATCCTCAATTATTCATACCAGCAGTCTAATTGTCCATGTCTACAACCTACTTTATGAAGTTCATTCTTCGCAAAATGCACCTTTATCCCCCAAAAAGTAAAAACAGTAGCACAAGATTAAGTAAATGTATGATTTGGTTATAATGCAGTCGGATGTTTGGGATACTATAAGTGATCAAGAGGTGGTAACTCATATTACATGGGGTGTACACACCAAGAAAAGGTGTCCAAGAAAAAACAGTTTGTCACTTCTTATTCGGATTCAAAACGGGAATTCAAGTGCGTGGAAACAAAGTCCAGTGACTTCCCAGAAAATCAGCACAACAGTACAAATTAAACAGTCCAGATCAAGGAGTTGGTAGTTGGTACGTCGACCATGAAGATAGAAATGCGGTCGGCAGGCAAGAAATCATGCGCAGATCTTCGCCCTTGTACGAGTCATCAGCATTTCGGAAGATCGGACGGCGGAGGCAACATCTTTTGATTGGGCAGCGGCCCGTCGTCGACCATCCACGCCATGGAGAGGCCCCAGCTCAAGTGGACGTCGAAGTGGCAGTGCATAAGCCACACACCTGCCGCACATATGGATGGATGCACATCGAATTAGTCGACATTGGCCACTGCCGAGTAAACAAGAGTACAGGCAAGTCAAGCATGCCAACAAGTGTCGAATAAAGATTACCTGGGTTGTCGGCGAGGAACCGCACGGCGACCCAGCCGGCGGTGGGCACGCTGACGGTGTTCCGCTCGACGGGGTCGACGAGGTTGTACTTGGCCGGATCGTTGATGGGGTCGTAGTTGCCGAACCCTTGCCCGACCACGAAGAAGTTGAAGCCGTGCATGTGCAGGGGGTGGCTCTCGGCGCCCTGGATGGCGGTGCCCTGCATCACCAGCTCCACCGAGGTGTTGAACTTGAGCGGCACCACCCTCGTGCCGTGGGCGACGAACGTGTTGTTGGGCGGCGTGCCGGTGTAGTTGAACGGGTGCGGCGGCGTGGTCGGGAAGTTGGCCATGAGCACGCCGGCGTAGCGGCGCCGGTAGTGCGCCTCGAGGAGCGCGGTCCTGGGCCGGACGAAGGAGTTGTTGTTGATGGACGCGGCGAACTTGGTGCCGTTGGGGCCCTGGCACGTCTGGTTGGACGGGCACGGGTCGGTGCCGAGGCCGACGGTGAACAGGACGTGCCGGTCCACGGCCCGCGGCACGCGCGCCGGGTACTGCGCGCTCGCGAGGCTCCGGAAGTTGCTCGTGAACCTGGCCACGGCGTTGGTGTCGTTGTACCGCGGCAGGGCCGGCAGGGGGAGGCTCTGGGCGGAGCTCGGCGGCGTCGGGGCGTCGTACTGGAGGACGGCGGCGGCGGTGGTGTTGTCGAACGTGCCCTGGGTGTTGGTGTACGGCGCGATGCCCATGGCGAAGGCCTGGGACGAAGGGCTGGCGGACGTGGTGAGCAGCACGTTCATGGTCTGCCCCGGCGAGATGACGAGCGTGCTGACGGTGAAGGGCTTGACGTAGTTGGCGTCCGCCTCGACGACGGTGAGCGTGTGGTCGGCGATGCCGAAGAAGAGCTCGTCGTTGAGCGCCGAGTTGATGAGCCGGAGCATGTACGTCCTCCCGGGCCGCACCTTCAGCGTGTACGTGTCTGGCACGTGCATTTCAGTTGCAGACATTTCCATTCAGAAAATAAGTGTATTTAGGGGTATTCAGAAAATAAGTAGACGACTAGCTTTATTAACTTGTGGGCTTGCAGGCCCGCCATGTTGATGATTTGGGAGAGAAGTAAAAGTACCTTTGGATGAGCAGTTATAAGTTGGGCCGGGGAGCCCATTGAAAGTGTAGGCGTCGGAGACATTTGGGCCAGCGCCAGTCTGAAGGGCCTGGCTGATCACCGACTCCGTATCGGCCTTGAACCACTCGCCTGCCAACATCCATTCCAATGAGCAATTGAGCATCCCCTCAAAAAAAAAGATGTAAGATCCCGAACAAAGCACGCACGTACCGAACATGATGGGCACCTCCTTGTAGGGGGCGGCGAAGGGGTAGGGCACGCCGAGCTCGGGGAGGATGAGGAGAGGCCCGTAGAGGTGCACGCGGAGCCAGGAGAGGTGCGCGTGCCACCACAGCGTGCCGCGCTGCCCGGCGACGGTGAAGTCGTACACGTAGCTCCGCCCGGGCTGGATCGGGCACTGCGTGATGTACGCCGGCCCGTCCGCCCACCCGTTGCGCAGCTGCCGTAGCCCGTGCCTGCACACGCACGCCCGTTACTGAAACACCATCATAGATCATACAGCACCGTGCATGCGTACCGTGCAGGCACCGACGGCGGTCCTCACCAGTGGAACGAGACGTTGCGGCTCATGTGGTTGTGGACGGTGACCACGAGCCGGTCGCCCTCCCGCGCGTCCAGCCTCGGCCCCGGGAACTGCCCGTTCACCGTCGGGATGCTCTTGGTGCCGCACAGCCGCGTCACGCTCGTCATCCCCACCTGAAGATGACACGGCACGAACGGTCAATGAATAACGATGCATGCATCGTTCGGTCTTCAAAGAGGTGACGGACGTCGTGAGTACTACATTGAACGTGTAGCGCCGGGTGACGGCGCCGGCGGCGAGGCCCGGCAACGCGAGGAGGACGGCGAACGCGAGGAGGGGGCATGCGGAGGCGGCAGCGTGTCGCCGGAGGCCGCGAGGAGCACCCATTTGTGTGGCTTGGTTGCGCCTCGAAGCAAGTGAAGTGGTGCACTTACCGAGAAATGAGTACGGGGTCTATATAGGGCCATGAGCGCTTCGTGCTCTGCATGGTAGGAGGTCACACCCGTGGTAGTGGTTGGCCGATCGAGTTGGTGCAGGTGCACAGGAAAACTTGGCATTGGCCCATTTGCTCGTCCGTTGCTCTTCTTTCTTGTGTTAATTTCACTTTTTACCCTTTAGTTTCACCTTTGTCACACAAAATACCTCATTTAGTAGATTGTTCACATTTTATCCAATTTAAGTAAATTTGTGCCGCTAACTACCCCTTTTAAAATTTCAAAAACAAACTACCCCTAAAAAAACCGTTATAGGTGCTTGGACCAACATTCCTCTGTTGACTTGGCTTGCCACATAGGCTGGTTTATGGTTTTTGCAAGGAAGCTACTTCTTCTTCTTCTTGCCGCCACCGATGTCAGTGCAATCGCCGACACCTTGCTGGGACCCCAGCTATCCGGTCAGCGTCTCCGCTATCTTGCCGGGGCACTGACCGGTCGGGCTACCGCACTGTTCGGTGCCCATGAAGGAGTCCTTCAAAACATTCCGAAGTTCGGGTAGGGTTGGAACCAACATTGAGCTTGTTGTACGGGATGTTGAGCTGTGTTGATGTGGGTAGGTCCAGTTTAGGAATCTCGCCGAAGAAGTCAATGTTGTCGAGGACCCACGACTTGAGCCGGTTCAACTTGTTGAAGTCTGGCTAGATCTCGCTCGAAAACTTCTCCCCGACGTTGAGCCACACTAGGATCTTCAGCGTGAAGAGCGACACTGAGATCTCGCCGGAGAAGCCGTTGTGCTGGAATTACATGGCCCAGAGCTCGATCATGTTAGAGATGTCATTGGGCATGGGGCCCATGAGTGTGTTCCAATGGAGGGAGAGTGTGCGGAGCGCTGTGAGATTGTCGAGCATGCCCAAGGGAGTGTGCCCATGTGGTCGACGCAAGGGAGGCGAGCCTCGACGATGCTACCGTTCTCGCAGGCAACCCCCCTCTCACTGGCACGTCTGTGTGTCGTTGTTCCATGACAGAAGCGCGGACCAGCCACCGCGGTGCGCAGTGCCTGTGCATCGATGTTGAGGTCATCGAACAGGTAAGCTAGGTGCACCGAGGTGGGCACTAGGGCGACAACAACCAACTTTGTCGGGCCCTGTATTGCCGTCATCGCCAACCGTGGGGAGTGGGGAGAGAGTGGAAGGCGGGTCATAAAAATCGAATCAGACCGAGAAAAACTGATCGAGGAAATAAACCAGCCGATGTGGCAAGCCTGGACAACACTGAGACCAGGGTCCAAGCATTCAGAATAAAAAAATAAAAGCGATGGCACAAGTTTGCTTAAATTGGATGAAAATGAGAAAAGTCAGCTAAATGGGGAATTTTGGGTCAAAACATAAACCTCGAGATGGGGAAAGACTATGGCTCCCTTCGGTAGATCAGGGTCTCAAGGCACTCCCGCACCAACGGGGCCGACATAGGAGGAGGGCAGCGATCTACCAACAGAGGAGGAGGAAGGTGATCCACCAACAGAGTAGGGGTGCCGCCGTGGAAACCGTAAATTACCATAGGAGGGATGGCCGTTGTGTGGCTCCTTTTAACTTCTGGACGTGGATCCATTTGTTGCGGTGGAAGTCGGTTACTTTCTATGTATTTCTATAGACACAAGATGATCACATTTCTTTGATTATGCAACTATATCGTGCTCATAAATGCCGACAAATAAATGATAATTTAGTGTGCCATGAACAAAACATATCAGAGCACATCTGCATGAGTTATTGTTAAGAGTTGTTTTGTTCAGTGTTATCCTACGTACATACTACATATGAAGATTATTGTTATAAGAATGTGGGGTGATGTTTACATTTGTTAGTTGAAGAGGTGAAATATCACTTCCTAATTTGCACACGCGAGCCCCCGTAAAAATGATTTGCACATGCGAAAGTTTGCTTCAAGAGGCGCACTCTGTCTGCTTGCAAAAAACTCCAATCCACACCTTTCTTGTCCGATATCAACTTCCACAGTTTACCTTGCATGTGCCTTTATTTGTGAATCTTTGAAGCTAACCATCAGACCAATTCTATGGAGACGCACTTTTCCCCACATTTTCCCACAGGATTTGGGTTCGAGATACTGCTGTCGGAGCATAAACATGGGCGACAGGGTCGCAACGTTCCTAACAACAGCTGCGTGGTTGTTGAGGTGGAGCAGAATCTGGCCCTTCTTTTCTTCTTCATATCTTCTCTGCTTTTCTAAAGACCCTCAGTTTATGAGATTCTACTCAATCATCTAGTTAGAAAACCCTCATTTCATTCCGCAGATGGTGTTAGAGTGGCATGCTCGTGCCATCTTAATGTGAATGTGATCATCTAGTGCTAGTACGATATTTCAGCTGGGGCCCATTGTAAAAGTAATGGATGCAAATTGTGTTTGTCTTGGTAACCAAGGGAAGCCTATCAAGATAGGAGCATTTAAATACGCAGCTACGCAGATGATACAGTCGAACAAACCAGAATAGTGGATTTTGTATGACAAAGGAAAAACATCAAAGCGGCCCATGCTTCCAGTCCAAGAAATGAAATACCAGGGCACCGAATGTGTAGAGTGTAAACATATTGTGCGGCGACCAGATTCTGATGTAACTGGGCGTGTGCAACGTAAGCTTGCATCTTGTATCTTCACAGATCGCAATGGCTAAAACATGAGTGCAGTAGGACTAAGACACTGGGACATTGTTGTATATATGTTCACACTCACTACCCGAGGAAGCTGTGAGCCCAATTGTAAGGCCAACTCTAACTGATCCCCTAAAAGTTACAGAGTAAAAGGCTTAGTGGAGTATAAATACTTCACTAAGTTTTGGCTGGATCTAGCCGATCCTCTAAATTTAGCGGAGTAAAAAAATCATTTGCATTTCAATTTCGGCCACTCAAACACATTTCTTTACTTCTTTATTTCATTCAACGACTTTGGATTACATAATAATTCACCAATTCTTTGCTAGAAGAGCAAGACCAAAAAAAAAACAAGAATGACAATATTAGAAGATATCCAAGTTCCATGACTACTTCCATTCGTTGGATTAATATCCTCTCGATGCCTTCATCGTTGATCTGCGGATTCTCGATTTTACATACTTCATTCTTCTTTGATTCTAGAGAAATAGACATTGCTTCCCCTCTGATTTCTTCTCTAATATCACATCTAGTCTCATGTTTAGCCTCAATCCTAACAACGAGTGCACGAACATCTACTAATTTTCATGCTATCAATAGATCGTTGTATTCTTCTTCTCACTACCAAAACAAGCATCCATCATCCTACACAAATAGATGAGCATCATTGAGCTACCGAAATTGAACCAAATCCGGTGAAAACATAATCAAAACAAGCACATACCCCATCGTTTGTGCATTTGAAGAACACTCATCCGGGATGTTTCGGCGTGGTAGAACTCGGCGCACCACTTGTCGTGTGCAGTCGTCGCATTGTATGACCGGCAGCTACAAGCCGGTGAGCCATTGCGCGAGCGCCGAGCCCGGGTGACGGTCGGCCATGTAGTTGCCGGAGAACCGACAGCGGGAGCGATTAGAGGGGCTAGAGGAAGAACCGGTACCTGCATGCAGCGCTGAGGCTTTGCCGGGTTGTGTGGCCGCTTCACGGGCAATCCATGGCAAGCCGCAGCCGTCGGTGGCCGAAAACGCCAAATCCCATGGCGGCGACAGCAACCGCAGATCCCCTCAATTTTTGGCTGGCGGCGGGACGAGGAGGTGGTGGAGGACAGCGACGGAGGCCTACAAGGCTTCCCCGACGGTCAGCCGGTGCCAGCGGGGAGGGGGG
>NC_041384.1:608958604-608967736 GCF_002162155.2 Triticum dicoccoides | reverse complement strand
TTTACTCGGTGGAGCAAAGAGGGAGTACAAATAGGAAAAAAAATAGGAAGAGGAGTAAAATTTTACTTCGTTAGGCCGGATTGGGGATCGGCTAGGTGCCGGTTAGTAGAGTAAAAAGCTAAATATACTTCACTAACCGGTCATAGGGGTTCGGTTAGAAATGCCCTAAGATCGAATCTGGAGTTCTGGACACTACAAAATACAGTTATGTTTGAACATTAGGGAGAGGGGTAAATGATTTGTGATTTGTAAATGTCACGTGTCATTTATCAGGGTGGGTCTCACATGCTAACCCGTGAGACCTGGTCTCATATAATTCTAGGCCTCTTTTGGTTCATAGGATAGGATTATCATAGAAATAGGAATCTTATAGGAAATGAGATGACATGTATCTCAAATTCTATGAGTAGCAATAGGAAAAAGTTAAAAGCAGAAAACCACCACATTTGAGGTTTCGTTTGCCAAAAACTACCTGGTCCCTAATTTTTTGCAGAAGTCACCGCATTTCTGGTAAACATTTTGCAGAAAACACTGATCGGATAATTTAGCCCGTTTAATCACTTTCTGACAAGTGGGACCCAGTTGTAAGGAGCTGACTCAGCGAACAATTAACACATACACCCCTATATCGAAAAAAGAAAAGCAATCAACCCCTCCCCCCGTGGAGCAGCGCCTACTGCCGAAGCAGTGCGAGCTCGGTGACACGGCGGCGCCCTGACCCTGCCGGCCGTCGGGATGGCCGTGGCGGGGAGCGTGAGCCCCGGCAGGGCGGACATGGAGACGAGGAGGAGGTAGAGCAGGGAGGAGATGGGCAGGAGCGACCAGTCGAGTGTGGCGTGCGCGCCCCTGAGCGCGTCGCGGTGGCGGACGGTGACCGCGAGCAGGTCGGCGCGTCCGCGGCACAGCCTCACGGCCTCCTGCTCGGCGTGCCCGCGGCACAGCGACTCGGCCTCCTGCTCGGCGCGCCCGGGTCGTGCTTTGAAGCTCCGGCAGGCCGTGGACCACACGGCGGCGCCCTCGTATATGAACCCGACTCGCCTGAGAGCCACACTACTCAGCGACGGCCATGGTAGCGGAGCTGCGGCGTGCAGCAGCTGCCACAAGCAGCAGCAGGCACGGGGCGCAGTCGCGAGGACCTACGGCGATGAGCAGCAACATCCGCAGGCAGCCACACTGGCGGGGAACTGCCGCGCCGAGAAGCAGCATGCAGCATGGAACAACAGCAGCGGCACTCAGCAGCTGCAGGGAGGCAGCACATAGCAGCCGTGTTCAGGTGCTAGTGCGGTGCGCCGTCCGACGACTACCAGCCGGGAACAAGGGCTGGATTGCTTTTCTGTTTATAGATCGAGGGATGTGTGTGCAATTTTTTTTTTTGCTAAGTTCGCTTCTTACAATTCGACCCTACTTGTCAATCACCTGATCAGTGCAATATGCAAAAAGTTTACTAGATATGCGGTGACTTTTGCAAAAAAATTAAGGACCAGGTATTTTTCCGCAAACGAAACCCTAAATGTGGTGGTTTCTTGCAATTAACTCGAATAGGAAACAAGATGTCATTTGGTTGACATCAAAGGAATTTTTTCATTAAGTCTGGGTTCTTTTTTATTTTCCTATGAAATGTGAAGGATAGGAACCAATCCTATGTAGGAATAGGAATCCATTCCTATGAACCAAAGGGCTCAAAAAAATCGTATAAGAATCCTATCATTTAGAATTCCTATGAAATTCCTCTAAACCAAAGGAAGCCCTAGTCTCATATAATTTTTTTCCGTATACCCTTGACTGTTACAACTCTTCACCATCAGTGCGAAAAGAGGGGAAACAGGTGAATATTAGCATACCGACACCTCTTTCCCTTAGACAGACATAATGTGTGCAAAGCCACTGCTTTTACAGTCTGAAGGATTACATGTCTATCGCGATGGGACAAAAATGGCAAATTCTTTTCTGCGGCCAGTTAGATGTGGTGTTAATATCGAATCGTATCTGGCTTCAGTCTGAAGGATTTGACTTGGGTCTCCCCTCCCCTATGCCTCGTGTCCTTCAGCGTCATGGAGTGGTTGGGGGCGCTTGCGCAGCAACGAACTCCCTCGACTAAACGGAAAAGAAAAGGAAAGCAGAGCAAAGCCGTACGTCAAGGCCGAAATTCCCTGCGTCGATCAAATCAGGTTCCAAGTTTCGCCGGTGCCGCGTTGCTGTCTCGGATCCCTCATGGCATTTCTTCAAGCCTCGAGCGTGCATTTCTTTTATCATAATATGTGTCTTGTTTATACGACATAAGGATCATCGTACAAGTTACATACATATCGACGACAAAACTAAAAAATAGCAGAATGCTAACCTTTAAATAAAGAAACACTAGCCAAAAAGTAAAAAGTACAAACAAGACCAAAGAAACCTCTAAGCTTGACATCAACGCAGCTCCATCGTTGATATGCAGCTTTGCGGACCTTCAAGGAGACTCGCCAAAGACGAAACCATTACCGTTGAACGAATTAAATCGGGACAAGACGTCAGAGGAGGAAAGCATACCTGACATCCACATACCACGAACTCAGCGCACGACCCACCATTTTCTCGATGCCGCCGATGCAAATCATAATCTGCATCCGCTCCTAGACTACCTCCCAGGCTCCACGCCGGCGCTGGAGCAAACGTCGTCGCATCGACGGAGCCTGAGGACACGGTTCCACCACGAGGATGTCGTTGCCGCTGCACCATTCTTGCTTGAACAAAGTGGATTTCAAATTCATCCCTAACCGTAGGACCGATCATCTCATCGAAGTAGAATCTGAAGAAACTTTATTCAGTGTCGTCATCGCGACAATGAGCAACCGAAAAACTAAGCTATTTTGGCCTTAAATATATCCACACGCGTGGATCTGATGACCCCCTCACTACTAACGACCGAGATCGTCAACGGAAGGGAGCCACCGGGGGACGGCGGCAAAGGAAGCCCCTGGCGACGGGCACCGGCTAAATCGCCTTTTTCTTCTCGAGGAAGAAAGAACGATACGTCTAAGGGCATCTCCAGCCGTTGGCCCCCCAGGAGGGGCAAAAAATCGCCCCCGAGGCGCACCGGCGCTAAACAGCGCACTGGGGGCGTGATGCCCCCCAGTCGCGGCCCCCCACGGGTTTTTAAAATGTTCAAATTCGGCGCAAACACAACGCAAACACGGGCGGGTTCGTTCAAATTTAAACATATTTTAAAAAAAAGAAAAAAAAAACACTACTGCGGGCTACCCCCGCCGTCTCCCTCGCCGCCCGCCCACGCGGTTCTACTTACCGAGGAGGCTGTAGAACCGCGTGTAGTCACCGCCGTCGTCGTCGTCGTCGTCGTCGCCCCCGCCTACGCCTCCGCCGTTCCTACTGCACCCCTCCCCCGGTTGGCACGGCGAGTTGGACGGTCCGGGGGCGTCGTCGTCGTCGCTATCGAGGACGACGACACCGTCCTCGTCCTCGCGCCCACGTTTGCGGGCGGCGATCTCCTCCAGGGCCCGGCGCTGCCGGACCATCTCCTCGCGCACGTAGTCGTCGCGCGACCACCGCATGGCGTCCTCGTCGGAGAAGGCGCGCCGGGCTATCTCCTCGTACTCCGGGGGAAGGCTGGACTCCACCTTGGGCTCGACGAGGGCGCCGGAGCTGCGGGTACGCGCGCTGACAGGCGTGTCCTGGGGCTCCGGCTTGACGGGGCGGAGGTGGAGGCAGGGAGAGCCGCCGGAGCTGCGGGTACGCGCGCTGACAAGCGTGTCCTGGGGCTCCGGCTTGACAGGGCGGAGGTGGAGGCAGGGAGAGCCGCCGGACGAGTAGGAGGACGCTACGGTCTCCATGCGCCTCGGCGTCCAGGAGCTTCCCCGGCGGCGTGAGAAGGACGGGGAAGCGAGGTACTCGAGGCGCAGCGTGTTGCCGCCCTCGATGTACTCGAGGACGGCCTCCAACGTGCGACCGGGCACGCCCCACCACCGGCGCCGGCCATCGGAGTTGAGCCTGCCGGAGGGCACGACGCCGTTGGTGGCCTCGAGCTGCTCGGCGTGACGGCGGCGGAAGTAGGGCTCCCAGAGCGGGCTGTCGGGGACGTACCGTGGCCCCTCCCTCGTCGCCCACGGCAGGGACGCGCGGATGCGTGCGATCTCCGCACGCCGCGTCGCCCCGGTGGGTGGTGGTGGCACCGGCACGCCGCCGGCGCTGATCCTCCAAGCCCCGGGCACCCGCATGTCCGGCGGGACCGGGTACTCGGCCTCGAAAAGGAGGCGAGCCTCGTCCTCGTGCAGATGACGGCGCCCGAATCCGTTCGCCGTCGCCTGGGAAACGCTCGGCCATGCTTTCTCAACTGGGGACGGCGAGAGGAGGAAAGGGGGAGAAATGAGCGCGTCGTCGGTGGATGATCGGGGTGAGTCTCTCCGGCGCGCTTGCAGTCGGCTTTTATAGGCGGAGACGCCGCGTGGTAGGCTTGGCCGACGCGTTACGCGTGGCGTAATTGCGTGGCAGCCGAGGGACACGCCACCCAACCTTCACTGCACCCGCCATGAGGCATCAATGGAGGCTGACCGGCGCGGTAGCGCGCGGCAGCTTTGGCATTGATTCACCGCGGGAAACGAGGCGATGAGGACGACGAAGGGGCGAGAAAAGGGTAGAGTCGCTGACGCGGCGGGTCCGCGGCTCTTCGCGCCAAAAACGATTCGCCCGGCACCCCCGAGCGACCCCCAACGCGTCGGGTTCGGGTTGGGTCCGCCGGCGTTAATTTCTGTCCGAGCCGACAAAAACTGAACTCTTGAGGACGCGACTAAAACGATTTTTTGACGCTGGCAGACGAAAAAACGTCTGGGGTGCCTTTTTAAAGGCGCGGCTGGAGATGGCCTAAGCCTCGATTGTGCTTGTCGTTGAGAAAACGCAAGAAAAGGACAACTACTCGCGGCCAATCCCAAACATGAGTACGGTATGAGCATCATTAGATTACTCCTATATCATTATGGCAGTGGAAGCTGCAGTAGCGAAGCTAAACAGCACTTGTACTAGTACGTGCTTCTAGTTGCAGCATAACAAATCACGGCACATGATTGTTTGTTCCACACCGTGCACACACGAAAAAAACGACCACAGCGGGAAAATATGATCGCAGGAGGCGATCTAGGCAGGCGACAAGGGTTCCCTTGCGCGTCGCCGGTGGCGCCGCCGGTTCCCTTTCTCCATCGGTCGTTCCGGTGGCGGGAAAGAGGGGGGACCTCGGGTCTGTCCACTTGGTGGGTGTGTGGTAGCGTTAGGGTTGAGGGAGACGCTGTTAAGGCTGTTTGCAGTGGTGTTGCGTCGGAATAAGTTTTTTTGGGCTTCGTTCGCGGTGAGGTGAGGCTTTTGCCTTCGTCTAGGAGCCAACGGGGTGGGGGATCCCGGATCTCGTCGAGGTTGTGGGCTATGGTGGGTGGAGGTCCATTGGCACTGGCCGTTTGGGTTCTTAGATGGGCGATGGATGCAGGGAGACGAAGACCCTTCTTCTTCCTTGTCGGTATGATTTGCTGCTGCTGTTCTTCTTCTTTCTCTGCGCCGATGCTGGTGGGAGATCCTGCTTTGTCCAGGCGGAAGGCCCGGCCGCGGTGCTGGACTGGTTGGTTGACTCGAGTTCTCTTCCCGGAAGGAACACTTTTCACGGTACTGAAAGCCAAAGATGGCGACGGCTGTTGCGGGTGTGTTAGATTGATATTCATGCCCTCTCAGCATTGGTGTTAAGAAAGGAGGAAGCAGCGCGGCGGCAATTGTATCGTGGTCGAAGATGATGACCTGCTTGCGCCTGGTTGTAGATCCTTCTACTGCAGGGGTCTTCTCTCAAGATCCAGAAATGATGACACGGGGTTTCAGAGATCTTCTTGTGTTATGGTTGTCTTGGGGTACTCTAGGTGTTCATGGTCCTTTGTGTTTGTGTTTCAGTGTGCTTGTAAGGGTCCGGCGGGCGGCGCCAACGGCAACTCGTCGTCGTGGTTCGTCCATAGAATCTGGAGACTGTCGGCGTCACCGTGATCTCCTCCCCTCCATTCCTTTCAGCTTCAGGACCACGGGGTGTTGCTCTGAGGCTGGTCATAGTGAGGAGTAACATATATTAGTATCATACATATGATACTAGTGTATGATACTACTCCCTCCGTTCGGGTTTATTAGGCCTAAAGACAACACATACTAATTTGCTCACATTAATTCTTCCATTCCACTCCCAATGCACTATCTCACATGTATGCAGCCAATGAAAAAGCACACATGAAGTGTATTAACTTTTCAGCCATGGCACCAACAACAATAGCTTTCAATACAACCAATGAAATTGTTGCATGCATGCACCTTTCCAACACGGGGCCTTATAAAAGGGGACATGCTTGTGATGCTGAGAGGCCTAATAAACCCGGACGGAGGGAGTACATCCATAGTGCATAGTATTATAAAATTGTATCATAGATGATCTTATTTATTGTCATGCATGACACATAGTAGTATAACATTTATTATGTTAAGGTTATGTTACCCCATTATGGCCAGCCTGAATGAAGCCTTGACACCGGTCACACGCACGGCCACACACCTCGCATTGCAATACGCTTCACCAGGAGGCAGGCAGGCGGGCATGCGAGGCGAAGAAAGCCACATCATGCTGCCGGATCTCCCACACCCGCACCCACATTAACTGCGTCTTCAAGACCGCGCACTGCTTCATGTCGCCCGTATTAACTCTCCTTGGCAAAACAAAACAAAACAGCGGCACAGTGCCGACAGTCAACCACACTTTGCAAGCGTTAGTGTAACTCCTAATGCTAGTACTAATCAGATGGCCCATAAGGCCAAAACACTGAAGCAAACGAACAAAGTACGAACAGTGGAGGCACTGTGGGATCGAGTCACTGCACTGTGGTTTCTGATTGCAGGCTGGACAGGAGGCATTTCAAACCTTGAAGCTACAGCTTGATTCGTGGTCACACCGTCTGATGCCTCGCATGGAAGCCAAGCAAGAAATCACTGGCATGCAGTGCATACAGCGACGGTTCCCTCCGTGAGGAGCCGGCCGCACAGGGTCAGCGGCCGCATTCAGCTTACAGTGGCCGCCATTATTGACCTTGGATTCTTTGCAGTGAAAATTAATCGTAGCTCAACAATCGACGTCGTGATGGCATCATGAAGAACAACGTCAGAACTTCAGCAACATCAGCACTTGAGCGGATACAGAAGTGCGCAATAAGCAAGCAGAGTGACATCAGTGCCAAGAAACAAATAAGGATTTCTCATTCCAGCCGATACAAAAACCATATGCTCATCAGCTCCCAGCCCATATCAGTTCCTCTGCCCGCCTACCTAGCTACATACTACTACCCCCTAGAACACCCCCTAATCCGCTACCGCTAATAGTACAACAGAGGAGAAACCGGCTGAGTATCTACACTTCCCAAAATCAATCCAAAACACAGCTCTCCGCCGCATGCCTTCGGAGCGGGCCGAATCACGCGCACGAGGCCTGCCGGCGCGGGGCGAGCGCGAAGAGGGCCTCGAGGTCCGGCGGCTGGAAGTAGCCGTTCTTGGGCGGGCGCCGGGGCGTGCCGAAGTCGGCCGCGGCCTTCCTCGGCGCCGCGGGGCAGGGCAGCGTCGCCAGGATGCGGCACTCCTCCCGCTTCGGCGTCTCCCACCCGCAGGTGCCGCCGTAGTAGCCCGCCGCCGCCGCCGCCTCCGAGCCGCTCTCCATGGCCATTGGATGCTTTTATTTCGGGGGGAGAAATTTTGGGCTTCCTTGTTTTCAAAGGGGAATTTGGGAGGGAAGCGTCGTGGGCGGGGGCGGCTTATAACGGGCGCGCCCGCGGCGGGAGGATCCCCGCCTCCCAACGGACGGCGCCGTGCGGGGGAAGGCGGGGCGGGATCGGTGACGTGGCCGCCTCCCGTCCCTCCGATCCGCCGGCGCGGAATTAAGCGGGAAATTGCGCGCCAAGTGGGCGGGAAACCGCGGGCCACTGTTCGATTTAAAACTCTTCCTCCCAGGGACCTGAGGTTTCCACTCTCACATATATGCCCCTGGTGGGCCACAACGTTAGGTATTTTGTGCAAAAAATGATCTGTAAAGGGATGGTGGGGTAAGTTTGTGGGGATATGCCGCATTGGATTCCACTGCGTTACGGCGGGCTGTAGGGCGCCAGGTGTACGGGGAAGTGATGGGTTAGCGGGCGCGGTGGGCCCGCGCGTACCCACGACCCCGTCACGCGACCTGGTCGGGGTCCTCGGTGCGCCGCGCGCCGCGGCGCACCTTGTCTGGCGCTGTGCGGTGGGTCCGCGGCGTGGTCCATGAAAGACCGGGCGCGGGGGGGGGTCGCGATTTCCGACTGTTGGAATGATCCCTTCCGCCTCGGATTCCCGGGCCGCGTGGGCCCCGCGGTGGAAGGAGCTTGGACGGTCTCGTGTGAAACGGCAGCTCTGCGCGTTGACCCCATGCGTGACGGTTCCCCCCTTGGTGGGCCCGGCTCTGTCCACAGGCCTTTCCTACAACAGCCCAGTGTTGCTTGTGTTGATATGCAACCGGGAGCATATACGGCCCGGCTAATGTAGGTGTTCCTTTCTCTCAGGAAAGATGTTTATTTCTTTTTCTTTTTTGCGGGAAAGTGCCGATCTATTCATCTTCAATCATGGTAGTACAATGAACATCAGACATAACAAAAATTACATCCAGATTCATAGATCACTAGCGACGACTACAAGCACTGAAGCGAGCCGAAGGCGCGTCGCCGTCATCGCCCCTCCCTCACGAGAGCCGGGCACAACTGGTTGTAGTAGACAGTCGAAAAATCGTTGTGCTAAGGTCACATAAGACCAACGACCCAGAACAGTAACCGTCGCCAATGAAGAGAATTTTAGATCCGAAAGATCCAACCTGAAGACACATGAACAAAGACTAGATCCGAGCGGATCCACCAAAGACAACCACCTATCAAATCTCGCGAGATCCGCCAGAGACACATCTCCAAACGCCCTCCGATGATGCTAGTCACACCACTGGGGCGGGGCTAGGCGGGGAGAACCTTATTCCATCTTCAAGAAGCCGTCGTCGCCTCGTCTTCTTGAACAGGACACAAACCCTAACAAGACTTGAAGAAGCACCTGAAAACAAAGCCCCCCCCC
>NC_041384.1:608928617-608958116 GCF_002162155.2 Triticum dicoccoides | reverse complement strand
GGGATGCGGTGGCTAACAAAGCACGGCGTCATGGAGGAAGGAGCTCGGGTTGATGGGCTTGTTGGGGAGGCACCTGAGCGTCGGAAAACCCAGAGGGAAATTAGGGAAGGCGGCAGAAGCTCCGAGACTCATCAGAGCTAGGGGATCGGGCACGACGATAGCAGGCCGAAGACGAGGAAGGGATGATGTCCAGGCTGTAAATTGGGAGCGAGGGTGGCGCGGCGAAACTTCTAGATGTGGCGTGGCTCGAGTTGGCTGGTGGTCGTGTGGGTGGCGATGACGGCGACGGTGACTGCAACACGAGCGCGTGCGAGAAACGTGATTCGCGCCGCCAGCGAGGGAGAGAAGTGGGTGAATGGGAAGGGACAGTGGGGCTATGGCACCCTGAGGCGAGTTATACAGCTCGGGGCGGCAGTGTAGAACCTCGATGATGACCATTTGGGAACATTCCTTCATGCAGTTTTTCTTCTTTTGTTTTTTCTGGTTTATTCGGGTTGAGTTTATCTGATTTGTGTTTTCACCTGTTTTGCTCATTTTTTTATTTTTTTTATTCATTAACAATCTTTTGCCAAATTTATGAACATTTTAAATTTACAAAATAAATCACGATTTTTTGTGAATTAGTGAAAATTTCAAATCCAAGAGCTTATTAAAATTCGTAAACTATCTTTACATTTTTTATTTTTTCCCAAATTCGCGGAAGTTTTTTCAAGATTTTTGAACTTTTTCTCAATTTCATGAGTTTTTTCAAACTTTTGATTTTTTTCAGATTCATGATTTTTTTTCGAGAGCACATTGGCGCACTGCTGACGTGCGTTTGATGAGGGCTGGACCAAAAGCTCGTAGCTCGTGAGCTTAATGATCGCTCGATAGTTCGGCTCGTTAAGCTCATAGCTCGCTTCTTAATGAACAGAGCCAATCATTGATTTTAGTTTGTTAAGCTTAACGAGCGAGCTAACGAGTTTCACGAGTAGCTCGTTAAGCTCGTTAGTAACAACACAACACATATTTTTATTTTATGTGACAAACTTTTTGTAGCACCTCAGCCCATCTATTTAATCTAATCGACATATGAGGCAATAAATTACTTCATTTCTTTTTGTAGTCACCATGTTTCATCTTGAAAACCATACCTACACATTCATCATGTATATCATAACATATTATAATCTGTTAACGAGCGCTCACGAGCTTAACGAGCTTCAAACGAGCCGAGCCGAGCAGGGTTTTCTGCTCATTAATTTTAACAAGCTTAACGAGCCGAGCCTTAACGAGTACGAGCTTAACGAGCCGAGCTGCTCGTTAGTCCACCCACTTTGATCAAGCGAACAGAATGCGGAAAGCAGGCGCGGCTATGCCTCGCTTCTAGCGAGACAAACCGCCCGCTCGCCTGAAGTGACGGAATAATGAGCTCGCCCAGTGGCGCTCTTTGCTTGATCGTTTTTCGTTCGTTTGTTCACTCGATTTCGTTTTCTCTTTTGATTTTTTTTACTTTTTCTTATTTTTTCTACTTTCAGAAAAAAAACTGAAATACACATATTCCAAAAAATACTTAAGTTATGTATGTGCAGTGTTACAAAAAGGCTGGTGCAACTATAAAAAATGTTTATACTTCAATATTATAAATAAATATATTACAAAAACACATTACGAAAAAACTCCGAAACAAAATGGTAACCAGGCATTTGAAAAATGTTAAATGCATAAACAGAAACTGTTTCTCACATATCCAAAAAAAGTATACAGAAAATACAAATGTGTATGAAAAAATTTGATTATGTATTTAAAAAATGTTAATCAAGCATTTCAAACAATTTAAATGTGTATAGAAAAATGTTGACCTTGTTTAAAAATATATTAATTAAGCATTTGAAAATGTTAAGTGTGTATAGAAAAATATGAACCATGTATTCAATTTTTAAATCTTTTATTTAAAAAATGTTAATCAAGCATTTGAAAAACTTCAAACAACAGGCATTGCACCCAAATTTTCATTAAGAAATTCCACAAATTATAGTTGTTTCAAAGATACACAAATCACAAGCAAGTCACTACAATCTTGTAGTTGCCCGAAATAAGGAAACAACCACATGGACATCAACTAACTTCACTACATCACATGGGGGAACAAAGCACCCTAAAGGCCAAGCCGGGAAAACAAAACGAGCAAGAGAAATAAAAAAGAACACTACATGAGTATCGGGATCTTAACATGTTCATGAGGCTCCCTCTATTCTCCTTGTAATTGGTGCCCATCCATGAATATAATGCCTTTTTCGTCATCTTCCTTGTCATCTCAACACCCTCCTCGAGCTTTCTCTGTTGTTGGACCTTCTACCGCTCCCTCCGTGTCACAATGTAGTGCGTGTAGATTTTTTAAAAAGTCAAATTTTACAAAATTTGACCAAATTTTTAGAGAAAAACATATACATTTAGAATACGAAATACATGTCCTTAGATACATCCCAAGACATACTTTCATGTTGTCTATATCTGGTACTGTAGATATAAATAGTTTTCTTGATAAACTTGGTTAACGATTGTAAGTTTGACTTTTTTAAAAAAAATATGCACTACATTATGAAATTGAGGGAGTATATGATTACACAAAATGAATATAGTTGCAATAGGGTCATAACATAATTTCTGTCAAAAGAAAGCATTGTTTCTAGTTTTATAGGTTACCCAAATAATAACAACAGCCCCACCAAAATATGAGCTTGTGTTGCTGAGCTGGAAAAGAAGCTAACCAATCCCCAAACATATGATCTGCCTCAGAGGGGGTTATTCTGAGATTCACGGAAATATCAACCACTTCAAGACAAAATTTGCAAAAAACGCCTAAACAATAAATGTTCAATGTCAGATTAATGGGCCACGGGTAGGCTAACTCGAGGCCCAGAATCTTTCAAGACATCGGGGCAGACTGCGCCCCTCGAGATACCAAGGTGAAGAGCCGTCTTCTGGGGCCGGCTGCCCGTATACGGCCGAGTCCTAGAGGCAACACCAAGACGGGCCGACTCCTGCTCGGCGGCTTCCAGAGAAGTCGGCCCACGGCACCAGCGAAGCCCATACCCTCATCAAGAGGGACGGGACTGGGAATGGCTACAATGTAGCCCATCCCCTCCCCCTTTCCAGGGGCTGGCGTGGCCACAGTATGTTGTATGATGGAGATCTCTGCCCGGTGCAGCACTGTTGCCATGCCATCCCTGACATCATCATAGGTAGGCGGAGTCCTGCTCCCACGACGGCCTGTCGGTACGGCCCAAGGACGACGGGCCCTACCAGTCAGCGAGAGCCCGGAAGACGACGGCAATCCCACCAGTCGGACCCGAGGGAGGTCGGCCCCCAGAAGTCGGCCCGCCCCCTCCTCGGGACCCACTCGCCATCAACCAGACGAGACGCGGAGTGGCGACAGTAATCGCCCGCCAGGCGGCGGAGCTGTAGCCACAACCCCATGACCAAGCCTGCGTCATTAGAGATGCGGCAACTGTGATCCACAACCGGTAGGACCCGCGAGCGGCGGGGGCGGCCTGTCGGCTCCGTACCAGAGCAGTCGGCGGGGCCCACTCGGTGGCGGGCCCCAGCAGTCGGCGGGGAAGCAGGCGACCAGAGAGACTGACAGCCGGGCCCTGCGCCTGGCCGGATTACCATTGTACCCCTGGGGGGTTTGCCTATATAAACCCCCAGGGCACCCATGCAAAGGGTTCCGAACCTGTTAGAATTAGACCAGATCATAGAGGAAGGAGAGAGCTAGCCCTGCCTTCTCCTACCTCTAGCATACAGCTCAAGGAGCGCCTTTGTATTCACTTGTGCCTTAGTGATCATGCGGAGACCCCGCAGAGCAGGACTAGGGGTGTTATCTCCTAGGAGAGCTCCGAACTTGGGTAAAGTACGCCGGCGTCCGTGTCTACGCCTCATCCCGCTTCCGGGCACCGGCGACGTTCTACTCGCTCCCACCATGATAAGCCATCCTTTGGCATATGTCGCACCCAACCCCCGACATTTGACGCCCACCGTGGGGCGAGGTGCACCGTCGTCCGGAGACCTGTTCTGGATAGGAACCCTTTTTCTCCCTGGCGAGCGCAGCCAGCCCGGCACGTCAGACGGAGTCTGCGCCGACGCGCTGCATGGCGCGGAAGTCGCTTGTGCGGCAAGTTGCCTCGCTGTGTTGGGGAACGTAGTAATTTCAAAAAAAATCCTACGCACACGCAAGATCATGGTGATGCATAGCAACGAGAGGGGAGAGTGTGATCTATGTACCCTTGTAGACCGACAGCGGAAGCGTTAGCACAACGCGGTTGATGTAGTCGTACGTCTTCACGGCCCGACTGATCAAGCACGGAAACTACGGCACCTCCGAGTTCTAGCACACGTTCAGCCCGATGACGATCCCCGGACTCCGATCCAGCAAAGTGTCGGGGAAGAGTTCCGTCAGCACGACGGCGTGGTGACGATCTTGATGTACTACCGTCGCAGGGCTTCACCTAAGCACCGCTACAATATTATCGAGGATTATGATGGAAGGGGGCACCGCACACGGCTAAGAATATGATCACGTGGATCAACTTGTGTCTAGAGGTGCCCCCTGCCCCCGTATATAAAGGAGCAAGGGAGGAGGAGGCCGACCCTAGGAGGGGGCGCGCCAAGTGTGGAGTCCTACTAGGACTCCCTAGTCCTAGTAGGATTCCACCTCCCATATGGAATAGGAAAAGAGGAAGGGAAAAGGAGAAGGAAGGAAGGGGGCGCCCCCCTTCCCTAGTCCAATTCGGACCAGACCAAGGGGAGGGGTGCGGCCACCCTTGAGGCCCTTTTTCTTCTTTCCCGTATGGCCCATAAGGCCCAATACGTATTCCCGTAACTCTTCGGTACTTCGAAAAATACCCGAATCACTCGGAACCTTTCCGATGTCCGAATATAGTCGTCCAATATATCGATCTTTACGTCTTGACCATTTCGAGACTCCTCGTCATGTCCCCGATCTCATCAGGGACTCCGAACTCCTTCGGTACGTCAAAACTCATAAACTCATAATATAACTGTCATCGAAACCTTAAGCGTGCGGACCCTACGGGTTTGAGAACAATGTAGACATGACCGAGACACGTCTCCGGTTAATAACCAATAGCGGAACCTGGATGCTCATATTGGCTCCTACATATTCTACGAAGATCTTTATCGGTCAGACCGCATAACAACATACGTTGTTCCCTTTGTCATCGGTATGTTACTTGCCCGAGATTCGATCGTTGGTATCTCAATACCTAGTTCAATCTCGTTACCAGCAAGTCTCTTTACTCGTTTCGTAATACATCATCTTGCAACTAACTCATTAGTTGTAATGTTTGCAAGGCTTATGTGATGTGCATTACCGAGAGGGCCCAGAGATACCTCTCCGACAATCGGAGTGACAAATCCTAATCTTGAAATACGCCAACCCAACATTCACCTTTGGAGACACCTGTAGAGCTCCTTTATAATCATCCAGTTACGTTGTGACGTTTGGTAGCACACAAAGTGTTCCTCCGGCAAACGGGAGTTGCATAATCTCATAGTCATAGGAACATGTATAAGTCATGAAGAAAGCAATAGCAACATACTAAACGATCGGGTGCTAAGCTAATGGAATGGGTCATGTCAATCACATCATTCTTCTAATGATGTGATCCCGTTAATCGAATAACAACTCTTTTGTTCATGGTTAGGAAACATAACCATCTTCGATTAACGAGCTAGTCAAGTAGAGGCATACTAGTGACACTCTGTTTGTCTATGTATTCACACATGTATTATGTTTCCGGTTAATACAATTCTAGCATGAATAATAAACATTTATCATGATATAAGGAAATAAATAATAACTTTATTATTGCCTCTAGGGCATATTTCCTTCAGTCTCCCACTTGCACTAGAGTCAATAATCTAGTTCACATCGCCATGTGATCCAACACTAATAGTTCACATCACCATGTGATTAACACCCATGGTTCACATTGTCATGTGACCTATACCCAAAGGGTTTACTAGAGTCAGTAATCTAGTTCACATCGTTTATGTGATTAACACCCAAAGAGTACTAAGGTGTGATCATGTTTTACCTGTGAGAGAAGTTTAGTCAACGGGTCTGCCATATTCAGATCCGTAAGTATTTTGCAATTTTTCTATGTCTACAATGCTCTGCACGGAGCTACTTTAGCTAATTGCTCCCACTTTCAATATGTATCCAGATGAAGACTAAGAGTCATCCGGATCAGTGCCAAAACTTGTATCGATGTAACCCTTTTACGACGAACCTTTTGTCACCTCCATAATCGAGAAACATATCCTTATTCCACTAAGGATAATTTTGACCGCTGTCAAGTGATCTACTCCTAGATCACTATTGTACTCCCTTGCCAAAATTAGTGTAGGGTATACAATAGGTCTGGTACACAGCATGGCATACTTTATAGAACCTATGGCCAAGGCATAGGGAATGACTTTCATTCTCATTCTATTTTCTGCCGTGGTCGGGCTTTGAGTCTTACTCAATTTCACACCTTGTAACACATGCAAGAATTCTTTCTTTGACTGTTCCATTTTGAACTACTTCAAAATCTTGTCAAGGTATGTACTCATTGAAAAAAACTTATCAAGTGTCTTGATCTATCTTTATAGATCTTGATGCTCAATATGTAAGCAGCTTCACCGAGGTTTTCTTTGGAAAAATCCTTTCAAACACTCCTTTATGCTTTGCAGAATAATTCTACATTATTTCCGATCAACAATATGTCATACACATATACTTATCAGAAATGTTGTAGTGCTCCCACTCACTTTCTTGTAAATACAGACTTCACCGCAAGTCTGTATAAAACTATATGCTTTGATCAACTTATCAAAGCGTATATTCCAACTCCGAGATGCTTGCACCAGTCCATAGATGGATCGCTGGAGCTTGCATATTTTGTTAGCACCTTTAGGATTGACAAAACCTTCTGGTTGCATCATATACAACTGTTCTTTAAATCCATTAAGGAATGTATTTTTGTTTATCCATTTGCCAGATTTCATAAAAATGCGGCAATTGCTAACATGATTTGGACAGACTTAAGCATCGCTACGAGTAAGAAAATTTCATCATAGTCAACACCTTGAACTTTGTCAAAAACCTTTTTCGACAAGTCTAGCTTTGTAGATAGTAACACTACTATCAGCGTCCGTCTTCCTCTTGAAGATCCATTTAATTTAAATGGCTTGCCGAACAACGGGCAAGTCAACCGAAGTCCATACTTTGTTCTCATACATGGATCCTATCTCAGATTTCATGGTCTCAAGCCATTTTGCGGAATCTGGGCTCATCATCGCTTCCTCATAGTTCGCAAGTTCGTCATGGTCTAGTAACATGACTTCCAGAATAGGATTACCGTACCACTCTGGTGCGGATCTCACTCTGGTTTACCTACGAGATTCGGTAGTAACTTGATCTGAAGTTACATGATCATCATCATTAGCTTCCTCACTAATTGGTGTAGTAGTCACAAGAACAGATTTCTGTGATGAACTATTTTCCAATAAGGGAGAAGGTACAATTACCTTATCAAGTTTTCTACTTTCCTCCCACTCACTTCTTTCGAGAGAAACTCCTTCTCTAGAAAGGATCCATTCTCAGCAATGAATAACTTGCTTTCGGATCTGTGATAGAAGGTGTACCCAACATTTTCTCTTGGGTAACCTATGAAGATTTACTTCTCCGATTTGGGTTCGAGCTTATCATGTTGAAACTTTTTCACATAAGCATCGCAGTCCCAAACTTTAAGAAACAACAGCTTAGGTTTCTTGCCAAACCATAGTTCATACAGTGTCGTTTCAACGGATTTAGATGGTGCCCTATTTAACGTGAATGCAGTTGTCTCTAATGCATAACCCCAAAATGATAGTGGTAGATCGGTAAGAGACATCATAGATCGCACCATATATAATAAAGTACGGTTATGACGTTCGGACACACCATTACATTGTGGTGTTCTAGGTGGCGTGAGTAGTGAAACTATTTCACATTGTTTTTAACTGAAGGCCAAACTCGTAACTCAAATGCTCTTCTCTACGATCAGATCGTAGAAACTTTATTTTCTTGTTACGATGATTTTTCACTTCACTCTGAAATTCTTTGAACTTTTCAAATGTTTCAGACTTATGTTTCATCAAGTAAATATACTCATATCTGCTCAAATCATCTGTGAAGATCAGAAAATAATGATACCTGTCGCGAGCCTCAATATTCATCAGACCACATACATCAGTATGTATGATTTCCAACAAATCTGTTGCTCGCTCCATTGTTCCGAACAACAGAGTCTTAGTCATCTTGCCCATGAGGCATGGTTCGCAAGCATCAACTGATTCATAATCAAGTGATTCCAAAAGCCCATCAGCATGGAGTTTCTTCATGCGCTTTACACCAATATGACCTAAACGGCAATGCCACAAATAAGTTGCACTATTATTATTAACTTTGCATCTTTTGGTTTCAATATTATGATTATGTGTATCACTACGATTGAGATCCAACGAACTATTTTCATTGGGTGTGTAACCATATAAGGTTTTATTCATGTAAACAGAACAACAATTTATTCTCTTACTTAAATGAATAACCGTATTACAATAAATATGATCAAATCATATTCATGCTCAACGCAAACACCAAATAACACTTATTTAGGTTCAACACTAATCCCGAAATTATAGGGAGTGTGCGATGATGATCATATCAATCTTGGAACCACTTCCAACACACATCGTCACTTCACCCTTAACTAGTCTCTGTTTATTCTGCAACCTCCGTTTCGAGTTACTAATCTTAGCAACTGAACTAGTATCAAATACCAAGGGGTTGCTATAAACACTAGTAAAGTACACATCAATAACATGTATATCAAATATACTTATGTTCACTTTGCCATCCTTCTTATCCGACAATCACTTGGGGTAGTTCCGCTTCCAGTGACCAGTCCCTTTGCAGTAGAAGCACTTAGTCTCAGGCTTAGGACCAGACTTGGGCTTCTTCACTTGAGCAGCAACTTGCTTGCTGTTCTTCTTGAAGTTCCCCTTCTTCCCTCTGCCTTTTTCTTGAAACTAGTGGTCTTGTCTACCATCAACACTTGATGTTTTTCTCGATTTCTACCTTCGTCAATTTCAGCATTACGAAGAGCTTGGGAATCGTTTTCGTTATCCCTTGCATATCATAGTTCATCACGAAGTTCTACTAACTTGGTGATGGTGACTAGAGAATTCTGTTAATCACTATTTTATCTGGAAGATTAACTCCCACTTGATTCAAGCAATTGTAGTACCCAGACAATCTGAGCACATGCTCACTAGTTGAGCGATTCTCCTCCATCTTTTAGCTATAGAACTTGTTGGAAACTTCATATCTCTCAACTCGGGTATTTGCTTGAAATATTAACTTCAACTCCTGGAACATCTCATATGTTCCATGACATTCAAAACGTCTTTGAAGTCCCGATTCTAAGCCGTTAAGCATGGTGCACTAAACTATCAAGTAGTCATCATATTGAGCTAGCCAAACGTTCATAACGTCTGCATCTGCTCCTGCAATAGGTCTGTCACCTAGCGGTGCATCAAGGACATAATTCTTCTGTGCAGCAATGATGATAAACCTCAGATCATGGATCCAATCCGCATCATTGCTACTAACATTTTTCAACACAATTTTCTCTAGGAACATATCAAAATAAACACATGAAAGCAACAACGCGAGCTATTGATCTACAACATAATTTGCAAAATACTACCAGGACTAAGTTCATGATAAATTTAAAGTTCAATTAATCATATTACTTAAGAACTCCCACTTAGAAAGACATCCCTCTAATCTTCTAAGTGATCACGTGATCCAAATCAACTAAACCATGTCCGATCATCACGTGAGATGGAGTAGTTTCAATGGTGAACATCACTATGTTGATCATATCTACTATATGATTCACGCTCGACCTTTCGATCTCCGTGTTCCGAGGCCATATCTGTATATGCTTGGCTCGTCAAGTATAACCTGAGTATTCTGCGTGTGCAACTGTTTTGCACCCGTTGTATTTGAACGTAGAGCCTATCACACCCGATCATCACGTGGTGTCTCAGCACGAAGAACTTTCGCAACGGTGCATACTCAGGGAGAACACTTCTTGATAATTAATGAGAGATCATCTTAAAATGCTACCGTCAATCAAAGCAAGATAATATGCATAAAAGATAAACATAACATGCAATCAATATAAGTGATATGATATGGCCATCACCATCTTGTGCTTGTGATCTCCATCTTCGAAGCACTGTCGTGATCACCATCGTCACCGGCGCGACACCTTGATCACCATCATAGCATCGTTGTCGTCTCGCCAATTCTATGCTTCCACGACTATCGCTACCGTTTAGTGATAAAGTAAAGCATTACAGCGCAATTGCATTGCATACAATAAAGCGACAACCATATGGCTCCTGACAGTTGCCGATAACTTGGTTACAAAACATGATCATATCATACAATAAAATTCAGCATCATGTCTTGACCATATCACATCACAACATGCCCTGCAAAAACAAGTTAGACGTCCTCTACTTTGTTGTTGCAAGTTTTACGTGGCTGCTACGAGCTTAAGCAAGAACCAATCTTACCTACGCATCAAAACCACAACGATAGTTTGTCAAGTTGGTGTTGTTTTAACCTTCGCAAGGACCGGGCGTAGCCATACTCGGTTCAACTGAAGTTGGAGAAACTGTCACCCGCTAGCCACCTTTGTGCAAAGCACGTTGGGAGAACCGGTCTTGCGTAAGCGTACGCGTAATGTCGGTCCGGACCGCTTTGTCCAACAATACCGCCGAACCAAAGTATGACATGCTGGTAAGCAGTATGACTTATATCGCCCACAACTCACTTGTGTTCTACTCGTGCATATAACATCAACATAGAAAACCTAGGCTCGGATGCCACTATTGGGGAACGTAGTAATTTCAAAAAAATGTCCTACGCACACGCAAGATCATGGTGATGCATAGCAACAAGAGGGGAGAGTGTGATCTACGTACCCTTGTAGACCGACAGCGGAAGCGTTAGCACAACGCGGTTGATGTAGTCGTACGTCTTCACGCCCGACCGATCAAGCACCGAAACTACGGCACCTCTGAGTTCTAGCACACGTTCAGCTCGATGACGATCCCCGGACTCCGATCCAGCAAAGTGTCGGGGAAGAGTTCCATCAGCACAACGGTGTGGTGATGATCTTGATGTACTACCGTCGCAGGGCTTCGCCTAAGCACCGCTACAATATTATCGAGGATTATGGTGGCAGGGGGCACCGCACACGGCTAAGAATATGATCACGTGGATCAACTTGTGTCTAGAGGTGCCCCTGCCCCCGTATATAAAGGAGCAAGGGAGGAGGAGGCCGGCCTAGGAGGGGGCGCGCCAAGTGTGGAGTCCTACTAGGACTCCCTAGTCCTAGTAGGATTCCACCTCTCATATGAAATAGGAAAAGAGGAAGGGAAAAGGAGAAGGAAGGAAGGGGGCGCCCCCCTTCCCTAGTCCAATTCGGACCAGACCAAGGGGAGGGGTGCGGCCACCCTTGAGGCCCTTTTTCTTCTTTCCCGTATGGCCCAATAAGGCCCAATACGTATTCCCGTAACTCTCCGGTACCCCGAAAAATACCCGAATCACTCAGAACCTTTCCGATGTCCGAATATAGTCGTCCAATATATCGATCTTTACGTCTCGACCATTTCGAGACTCCTCGTCATGTCCCCGATCTCATCCGGGACTCCGAACTCCTTCGGTACATCAAAACTCATAAACTCATAATATAACTGTCATCGAAACCTTAAGCGTGCGGACCCTACGGGTTCGAGAACAATGTAGACATGACCGAGACACGTCTCCGGTCAATAACCAATAGCGGAACCTGGATGCTCATATTGGCTCCTACATATCTACGAAGATCTTTATCGGTCAGACCGCATAACAACATACGTTGTTCCCTTTGTCATCAGTATGTTACTTGCCCGAGATTCGATCGTCGGTATCTCAATACCTAGTTCAATCTCGTTACCGGCAAGTCTCTTTACTCGTTTCGTAATACATCATCTTGCAACTAACTCATTAGTTGTAATGCTTGCAAGGCTTATGTGATGTGCATTACCGAGAGGGCCCAGAGATACCTCTCCGACAATCGGAGTGACAAATCCTAATCTTGAAATACGCCAACCCAACATTCACCTTTGGAGACACCTGTAGAGCTCCTTTATAATCACCCAGTTACGTTGTGACGTTAGGTAGCACACAAAGTGTTCCTCCGGCAAACGGGAGTTGCATAATCTCATAGTCATAGGAACATGTATAAGTCATGAAGAAAGCAATAGCAACATACTAAACGATCGGGTGCTAAGCTAATGGAATGGGTCATGTCAATCACATCATTCTTCTAATGATGTGATCCCGTTAATCAAATAACAACTCTTTTGTTCATGGTTAGGAAACATAACCATCTTCGATTAACGAGCTAGTCAAGTAGAGGCATACTAGTGACACTATGTTTGTCTATGTATTCACACATGTATTATGTTTCCGGTTAATACAATTCTAGCATGAATAATAAACATTTATCATGATATAAGGAAATAAATAATAACTTTATTATTGCCTCTAGGGCATATTTCCTTCACGCTGATCTCGTTGGCGAGGTCCACCTCTCTGGCGAGCCCACGTCCGACGCAGGCACAGACGGCCCCGAGAGCCTCCTCGTGGGCCTCCTCGGTCAACACCACGTCGCCAGCGAGCCAGTTGTGGACCTGGAGTCTGTAGGCTCCGCCGACCCGATGTTGGTTGACTCCGACACTGCGTCGCTTGACGCGTTCCCTACCAACGTGGTAGTCTACGACGAACCGCTCCCTCACGCAGAAAGCGGCGGAAGCACCGTCACAGAAGTGCTTGTCATCGGTCACAGCAAGCACTCTGGCGGAGAGGCTCACGACCCGCTCAATGCAGCCCTACAAGACCTGACGGCGCCCATCCCAGAAGACGACGACGCCGAGATGCTGGAAGGACGCCACCTCCAGCTTGTCAAGGGCGCCAAGAAGCTGGCTAGCATGAGACGCTTGTCGGAAGCATATCAGCGCGAGATGGACCGCGCTGTGGGCGGCACGCCGGCTCCAGCTGGACCCAGCCACCTTGACACGGTCCAGCAGCGCAGCGTGGCCATCGCCATCCTGTTCGGGGCAGATTGCCCCATCTACGCCATGCCTGCAGAAAACATCCGAGCTGCCCAAGCGGCAGCAGAAGAGCTGGACAAATTTGAGGGCGAAGAACGGCGCCAAATGGCAGAGTGTGTCCAGCGGCTCCTTGACGCGGCTGCCGCACTAAGGCGCCGCAACAACAAAACGATGATCTGCCTCCTCGCCGAGACCAGGGCGCGACCTCTCGGACACCGACTGGTGACGTCCGCGGGAGAAGAGACAAGGAGCCGACTCCTAGCCGTAGCCGGACTCGCATCACCATTGAGCGCGACCAAGACGGCCGCCTGAGAGGAGTGGAACGACGGGATGACTGTCCGCCTCCTCCCCCTTGGAGGGAAAGGCGCGTCACTGTTGGGGAACGTAGCAGAATTTTAAAATTTTCTATGCATCACCAAGATCAATCTATGGAGTCATCTAGGAACGAGGGGGAAAGGAGTGCATCTACATACCCTTGCAGATCGTGCGCGGAAGCGTTCAAGAGAATGGGGTTGATGGAGTCGTACTCGTCGTGATCCAAATCACCGATGACCTAGTGCTGAACGGACGACACCTCCGCGTTCAACACACGTACGGTTGGGAAGACGTCTCCTCCTTCTTGATCCAGCAAGGGGGGAGGAGAGGTTGATGAAGATCCAGCAGCACGACGACGATGTGGTGGATGCAGCAGGATCCCGGCAGGGCTTCGCCAAGCGCAAGCGGAGAGGAGAGGTGTTACAGAGGGAGAGAGAGGCGCCAAGAGCAAGGGTGCGGCTGCCCTCCCTTCCCCCTCTTTATATAGGGCCTTGGGGGGGGGGCGCCGACCCTAGGAGATGAATCTCCAAGGGGGGCGGCGGCCAAGGGGTGGCTTCCCCCTCAAGCCAAGTGGTGGGCGCCCCCACCCCTAGGGTTTCCCAACCCTAGGCGCAGGGGAGGCCCAAGGGGGGCGCACCAGCCCACCAGGGGCTGGTTCCCCTCCCAATTCAGCCCATGGGGCCCTCCGGGATAGGTGGCCCCACCCGGTGGACCCTCGGGACCCTTCCGGTGGTCCCGGTACAATACCGGCGACCCCCGAAACCTTCCCGATGGCCGAAACTGGACTTCCTATATATAAATCTTTACCTCCGGACCATTCCGGAACTCCTCGTGACGTCCGGGATCTCATACGGGACTCCTAAAAACTTTCGGGTTACTGCATACTAATATCTCTACAGCCCTAGTGTCACCGAACCTTAAGTGTGTAGACCCTACGGGTTCGGGAGACATGCAGACATGACCGAGATGCCTCTCCGGTCAATAACCAACAGCGGGATCTGGATACCCATGTTGGCTCCCACATGCTCCACGATGATCTCATCGGATGAACCATGATGTCGAGGATTCAATCAATCCATATACAATTCCCTTTGTCAATCAATACGTTACTTGCCCGAGACTCGATCATCGGTATCCCAATACCTCATTCAATCTCGTTACCGGCAAGTCACTTTACTCGTACCGTAATGCATGATCCCGTCATCAACCACTTGGTCACATTGAGCTCATTATGATGATGCATTACCGAGTGGGCCCAGAGATACCTCTCCGTCATACGGAGTGACAAATCCCAGTCTCGATTCGTGCCAACCCAACAGACACTTTCGGAGATACCTGTAGTGTACCTTTATAGTCACCCAGTTACATTGTGACGTTTGGCACACCCAAGGCACTCCTACGGTATCCGGGAGTTGCAAAATCTCATGGTCTAAGGAAATGATACTTGACATTCGGAAAAGCTACAACAAACGAACTACACGATCTTTGAGCTATGCTTAGGATTGGGTCTTGTCCATCACATCATTCTCCTAATGATGTGATCCCGTTATCAATGACATCCAATGTCCATAGTCAGGAAACCATGACTATCTTTTGATCAACGAGCTAGTCAACTAGAGGCTCACTAGGGACGTGTTGAGGTCTATGTATTCACACATGTATTATGATTTCCGGATAACACAATTATAGCATGAACAATAGACAATTGTCATGAACAAAGAAATATAATAATAACCATTTTATTATTGCCTCTAGGGCATATTTCCAACAGTCTCCCACTTGCACTAGAGTCAATAGTCTAGTTACATTGTGATGAATCAAACACCCATGCAGTTCTGGTGCTGATCATGTTTTGCTCTAGGGAGAGGTTTAGTCAACGGATCTGCCACATTTAGGTCTGTATGCACTTTACAAATATCTATGTCTCCATTTTGAACACTTTCACGAATGGAGTTGAAGCGACGCTTGATATGCCTGGTCTTCCCGTGAAACCTGGGCTCCTTGGCAAGGGCAATAGCTCCATTGTTGTCACAGAAGAGAGTCATCGGGCCCGACGCATTGGGTATGACTCCTAGGTCGGTAATGAACTCCTTCACCCAGACTGCTTCTTGTGCTGCCTCCGAGGCTGCCATGTACTCTGCTTCACATGTAGATCCCGCCACAACACTTTGCTTGCAACTGCACCAGCTTACTGCCCCACCATTCAAAATATACACGTATCCGGTTTGTGACTTAGAGTCATCCAGATCTGTGTCGAAGCTAGCATCGACGTAACCCTTTACAACGAGCTCTTCGTCACCTCCATAAACGAGAAACATATCCTTAGTCCTTTTCAGGTACTTCAGGATATTCTTGACCGCTGTCCAGTGTTCCATGCCGGGATTACTTTGGTACCTTCCTACCAAACTTACAGCAAGGTTTACATTAGGTCTGGTACACAGCATAGCATACATGATAGACCCTATGGTCGAGGCATAGGGGACGACACTCATCTTTTCTCTATCTTCTACAGTGGTCGGGCATTAAGCCGTGCTCAATCTCGTACCTTGCAATACAGGCAAGAACCCCTTCTTTGACTGATCCATTTTGAACTTCTTCAATATCTTGTCAAGGTACGTACTCTGTGAAAGACCAATGAGGCATCTCGATCTATCTCTATAGATCTTGATGCCTAATATATAAGCAGCTTCTCCAAGGTCCTTCATTGAAAAACACTTGTTCAAGTAGGCCTTTATGCTTTCCAAGAATTCTATATCATTTCCCATCAACAGCATGTCATCCACATACAATATGAGAAATGCTACAGAGCTCCCACTCACTTTCTTGTAAATGCAGGCTTCTCCATAAATCTGCGTAAACCCAAACGCTTTGATCATCTCATCAAAACGAATGTTCCAACTCCGAGATGCTTGCACCAGCCCATAAATCGAGCGTTGGAGCTTGCACACCTTGTCAGCATTCTTAGGATCGACAAAACCTTCTGGATGCATCATATACAATTCTTCCTTAAGGAAACCATTAAGGAATGCCGTTTTGACGTCCATTTGCCATATCTCATAATCATAGAATGCGACAATTGCTAACATGATCCGGACGGACTTCAACTTCGCTACGAGTGAGAAAGTCTCATCGTAGTCAACCCCTTGAACTTGTCGATAACCCTTAGCGACAAGCCGAGCTTTATAGATGGTTACGTTACCATCCGCGTCTGTCTTCTTCTTAAAGATCCATTTATTTTCTATGGCTCGCCGATCAACGGGCAAGTCAGTCAATGTCCATACTTCGTTTTCTTACATGGATCCTACCTCGGATTTCATGGCTTCCAGCCATTTGTCGGAATCCGGGCCCGCCATCGCTTCTTCATAGTTCGAAGGTTCACCGTTGTCTAACAACATGATTTCCAAGATAGGGTTGCCATACCACTCTGGTGTGGACCTACGAAGTTCAGTAGCAACTTGATCTGAAGTTTCATGATCATCATCATCAACTTCCTCTCTAGTCGGTGCAGGCACCTCAGGAACATTTTCTTGAGCTGCGCCACTTACCGGTTCAAGAGGTAATACTTCATCAAGGTCTACTTTCCTCCCACTTATTTCTTTCGAGAGAAACTCTTTCTCTAGAAAGGACCCATTCTTGGCAACAAAGATCTTGCCTTCGGATCTGAGGTAGAAGGTATACCCAACAGTTTCTTTAGGGTATCCTATGAAGATGCATTTTTCCGATTTGGGTTCGAGCTTTTCAGGTTGAAGTTTCTTGACATAAGCATCGCATCCCCAAACTTTTAGAAACGACAGCTTAGGTTTCTTCCCAAACCATAAGTCATACGGTGTCGTCTCAACGGATTTCGACGGAGCCCTATTTAAAGTGAATGCGGCAGTCTCTAAAGCATAACCCCAAAATGATAGCGGTAGATCGGTAAGAGACATCATAGATCGCACCATATCCAATAGAGTGCGATTACGACGTTCGGACACACCATTACGCTGAGGTGTTCCAGGCGGCGTGAGTTGTGAAACTATTCCACATTTTCTTAAGTGTGTGCCAAATTCGTGACTCAAGTATTCTCCCCCACGATTTGGTCGCAAGAACTTGATTTTTCTGTCACGTTGATTCTCAACCTCGCTCTGAAATTCCTTGAACTTTTCAAAGGTCTCAGACTTGTGTTTCATTAAGTAGACATACCCATATCTACTCAAGTCATTAGTGAGGGTGAGAACATAATGATAGCCACCGCGAGCCTCAACACTCATTGGACCGCACACATTAGTATGTATGATTTCCAATAAGTTGGTTGCTCGCTCCATTGTTCCTGAGAACAGAGTCTTGGTCATTTTACCCATGAGGCATGGTTCGCACGTGTCAAATGATTCATAATCAAGAGACTCCAAAAGTCCATCTGCATGGAGCTTCTTCATGCGTTTGACACCTATCTGACCAAGGCGGCAGTGCCACAAGTATGTGGGACTATCATTATCAACCTTACATCTTTTGGTATTCACACTATGAATATGTGTAACATTACGCTCGAATTCATTAAGAATAAACCATTCACCAACGGAGCATGACCATAAAACATATCTCTCATATAAATAGAACAACCATTATTCTCGGATTTAAATGAGTAGCCATCTCGAATTAAACGAGATCCTGATACAATGTTCATGCTCAAAGCTGGCACTAAATAACAATTATTGAGGTTTAAACATAATCCCGTAGGTAAATGTAGAGGTAGCGTGCCGACAGCGATCACATCGACCTTGGAACCATTCCCGACGCGCATCGTCACCTCGTCCTTTGCCAGTCTCCGCTTATTTTGCAGCTCCTGATTTGAGTTACAAATGTGAGCAACCGCACCGGTATCAAATACCCAAGAGCTACTACGAGTACTGGTAAGGTACACATCAATTACATGTATATCACATATACCTTTAGTGTTGCCGGCCTTCTTGTCCGCTAAGTATTTGGGGCAGTTCCGCTTCCAGTGACCACTTCCCTTGCAATAAAAACACTCAGTCTCGGGCTTGGGTCCATTTTTTGGCTTCTTCCTGGCAGCTTGCTTACCGGGCGCGGCAACTCCCTTGCCGTCCTTCTTGAAGTTCTTCTTACCCTTGCCTTTCTTGAACTTAGTGGTTTTATTCACCATCAACACTTGATGTTCCTTTTTGATTTCCACCTCTGCTGATTTCAGCATTGAATATACCTCAGGAATGGTCTTTTCCATCCCCTGCATATTGAAGTTCATCACAAAGCTCTTGTAGCTCGGTGGAAGCGACTGCAGGATTCTGTCAATGATCCGTCATCCGAGAGATTAACTCCCAGCTGAGTCAAGCGGTTATGCAACCCAAACATTTTGAGTATGTGCTCACTGACAGAACTATCTTCCTCCATCTTATAACTGAAGAACTTGTCAGAGACTTCATATCTCTCGACCCGGGCATGATCTTGGAAAACCATTTTCAGCTCTTCGAACATCTCATATGCTCCGTGTCTCTCAAAACGCTTTTGGAGCCCCAGTTCTAAGCTGTAAAGCATGCCGCACTGAACGAGGGAGTAATCATCAGCACGTGACTGCCAAGCGTTCATAACGTCTTGGTTCTCTGGGATAGGTGCATCACCTAATGGTGCTTCTAGGACATAATCTTTCTTGGCAGCTATGAGGATGATCCTCAGGTTCCGGACCCAGTCTGTATAGTTGCTGCCATCATCTTTCAGCTTAGTTTTCTCTAGGAACGCGTTGAAGTTGAGGACAACATGGGCCATTTGATCTACAAGACATATTGTAAAGATTTTAGACTAAGTTCATGATAATTAAGTTCATCTAATCAAATTACTCAATGAACTCCCACTCACATAGACATCCCTCTAGTCATCTAAGTGAAACATGATCCGAGTTAAATAGGCCGTGTCCGATCATCATGTGAGACGGACTAGTCAACATTGGTGAACATCTTCATGTTGATCGTATCTTCTATACGACTCATGCTCGACCTTTCGGTCTTCTGTGTTCCGAGGCCATGTCTGTACATGCTAGGCTCGTCAAGTCAACCTAAGTGTATTGCGTGTGTAAATCTGGCTTACACCCGTTGTATTCGAACGTTAGAATCTAGCACACCCGATCATCACGTGGTGCTTCGAAACAACGAACCTTCGCAAAGGTGCATAGTTAGGGGGAACACTTTCTTGAAATTATTACGAGGGATCATCTTATTTAAGCTACCGTCGTTCTAAGCAAATAAGATGTAAAACATGATAAACATCACATGCAATCAAATAGTGACATGATATGGCCAATATCATTTGCACCTTTTGATCTCCATCTTCGGGGCTCCATGATCATCGTTTTCACCGGCATGACACCATGATCTCCATCATCATGATCTCCATCATCGTGTCTTCTTGAAGTTGTCTCGTCATCTATTACTTCTACTACTATGGCTAACGCTTTAGCAATAAAGTAAAGTAATTACATGACGTTTATGTTGACACGCAGGTCATAAATAAATAAAGACAACTCCTATGGCTCCTGCCGGTTGTCATACTCATAGACATGCAAGTCGTGATTCCTATTACAAGAACATGATCAATCTCATACATCACATATATCATTCATCACATCCTTTTGGCGATATCACATCACAAAACACTTGCTGCAAAAACAAGTTAGACGTCCTCTAATTGTTGTTGCAAGTTTTTATGTGGCTGCTATAGGTTTCTAGCAAGAACATTTCTTACCTATGCCAAAACCACAACGTGATATGCCAAGTTCTATTTACCCTTCATAAGGACCCTTTTCATCGAATCCGATCCGACTAAAGTGGGAGAGACAGACACCCGCCAGCCACCTTATGCAACTAGTGCATGTCAATCGGTGGAACCAGTCTCACGTAAGCGTACGTGTAAGGTCGGTCCGGGCCGCTTCATCCCACAATGCCGCCGAATCAAGATAAGACTAGTAACGGCAAGATAATTGACAATATCGAGGCCCACAACTGCTTTGTGTTCTACTCGTTCATAGAAACTACGCATAGACCTAGCTCATGATGCCACTGTTGGGGAACGTAGCAGAATTTTAAAATTTTCTACGCATCACCAAGATCAATCTATGGAGTCATCTAGCAACGAGGGGGAAAGGAGTGCATCTACATACCCTTGTAGATCGCACTCGGAAGCGTTCAAGAGAATGGGGTTGATGGAGTCGTACTCGTCGTGATCCAAATCACCGATGACCTAGTGTCGAACGGACGGCATCTCCGCGTTCAACACACGTACGGTTGGGAAGACGTCTCCTCCTTCTTGATCCAGCAAGGGGGAAGGAGAGGTTGATGAAGATCCAGCAGCACGGCTGCGTGGTGGTGGATGCAGCAGGATCCCGGCAGGGCTTCGCCAAGCGCAAGCGGGGAGGTGAGGTGTTACGGAGGGAGAGGGAGGCGCCAAGAGCAAGGGTGCGGCTGCCCTCCCTCCCCCCTATTTATATTGGTGCCTTGGGGGGCGGCCCTAGGAGATGAATCTCCAAGGGGGGGCGGCAGCCAAGGGAGGGCTTCCCCCCCAAGCCAAGTGGGGGGCGCCCCCACCCCTAGGGTTTCCCAACCCTAGGCGCAGGGGAGGCCCAAGGGGGGCGCACCAGCCCACTAGGGGCTGGTTCCCCTCCCAATTCAGCCCATGGGGCCCTCCGGGATAGGTGGCCCCACCCGGTGGACCCCCCGGACCCTTCCGGTGGTCCCGGTACAATACCGGCGACCCCCGAAACCTTCCCGATGCGAAACTGGACTTCCTATATATAAATCTTTACCTCCGGACCATTCCGGAACTCCTCGTAACGTCCGGGATCTCATACGGGACTCCGAACAACTTTCGGGTTACTGCATACTAATATCTCTACAACCCTAGCGTCATCGAACCTTAAGTGTGTAGACCCTACGGGTTCGGGAGACATGCACACATGATCGAGATGCCTCTCCGGTCAATAACCAACAGCGGGATCTGGATACCCATGTTGGCTCCCACATACTCCACGATGATCTCATCGGATGAACCTCGATGTCGTGGATTCAATCAATCCGTATACAATTGCCTTTGTCAATCGGTATGTTACTTGCCCGAGACTCGATCGTCGGTATCCCAATTCCTCGTTCAATCTCGTTACCGGCAAGTCACTTTACTCGTACTGTAATGCATGATCCCGTGATCAACCACTTGGTCACATTGAGCTCATTATGATGATGCATTACCGAGTGGGCCCAGAGATACCTCTCCGTCATACGAAGTGACAAATCCCAGTCTCGATTCATGCCAACCCAACAGACACTTTCGGAGATACCTGTAGTGTACCTCTATAGTCACCCAGTTACGTTGTGACGTTTGGCACACCCAAGGCACTCCTACGGTATCTGGGAGTTGCACAATCTCATGGTCTAAGGAAATGATACTTGACATTCGGAAAAGCTACAGCAAACGAACTACACGATCTTTGAGCTATGCTTAGGATTGGGTCTTGTCCATCACATCATTCTCCTAATGATGTGATCGCGTTATCAATGACATCCAATGTCCATAGTCAGGAAACCATGACTATCTTTTGATCAACGAGCTAGTCAACTAGAGGCTCACTAGGGACGTGTTGTGGTCTATGTATTCACACATGTATTACGATTTCCGGATAACACAATTATAGCATGAACAATAGACAATTATCATGAACAAAGAAATATAATAATAACCATTTTATTATTGCCTCTAGGGCATATTTCCAATAGTCACCCCGCCACCTGTTGAGCACCCGATACTCGGCGACCGCCTTGGCCGTCAAGAAGGAGTCAGAGAGAACGATGCCCGCCACCGGATCAATCATCTCCACCGATCCCTGGCGCTAGAAGAAGAAGATGAGTTGGGTCCGCCGTGTTTCGGCCCCCGCATTCGAGACGAGCCCTTCCCCAGAGGGTTCACGCTCCCAAGAGACACGCCCATACACCGGCTCCATGAAGCCGGAGGACTGGCTCGTTGACTACTCCACAGCCGTCAGCATAGCAAACGGCAACAAGCGCGTCGCTGTAAAGTACGTTCCGCTCATGCTCGAGGGCACTTCCCGGACATGACTGAATAGTCTGAAGCCCTGTAGCATCAACAGTTGGGTTGACTTCACCGAAGCCTTCATCCGCAACTTCACCAGCACGTACAAGCGGCCGCCCAAGCCTCGCCAGCTCTCCTTGTGCGTGGAAGGCCCCAACGAGTCGACTTGCGACTACCTCACGCGATGGGCCGAGCTCCACAACTCTTGCGAAGGCGTGCACGAGGTGCAGGCCATCGAGTACTTCACCGCTGGGTGCCGAGAGGGCACCCTCCTCAAACAACGACTCCTCTGCGACGAGCTAGCGACCCTCGACGAGCTGCTGATCATAGCAGATAAATATGCCACAGCCGACTCCTCCATGAAGGCAGAGATCCAAGTTGACGCCTCTGGCAAAGTGGCCCCTCAGGCTCCCCGAACCCCGGCTGGCGACACCAGTCGGCGTCAACAACAAAGCGACCACAAGCGCAAGACCACACAGCCGGCTTCCACCAGCTGGCAGGTGGCGACAGTCGAAGACCAGCAGCCGGAAGGGCAGCCTCCGTCCAAACGCCAGAAGGGCGGCAAGTCCAATTGGTTGCCGGCTTTCTCATATGAGCAGACTTTGGATGCACCCTGCAAATTCCATAGTGGTGCGAAGCCATCCAACCACACCACTCTAAAGTGCCATTGGCTCACCAAGATCGCCAAGGGAGACGACCTTCCGCCTCCTTCGCTTGATGGGCAACAGCCGCCTCCTCCGCCCCAGCAGCCGGCGGTCAGACCAGTCGGAGACGTACAAGATGAGTACCCTGAAGAGCACGGAGCTTATGTTGTGTTCACCAGTGTGGCCGACGATAAGCACAACAGGCGACAACTACAACAAGAAGTGAATCCAGTAACGTCGAGACCCTCGAGTTCATGCATTGGTCTGAGAAGCCCATCAACTGGAGCAGGGCCGACCACCCGGATGTAATTCCCAATCCCGGTTCCTACGCCCTGGTTTTGGACGCCACCTTTGCCACCGATAAGAGAGCTGCTCGGTTTTCCCTAGTTTTGATAGATGGCGGCAACAACATCAACATTCTGGACAAAGATACCATGGAGAAGTTAGGAATCAGACAAAGGCAGCTTCAGTCCAGCCGGACTGTATTCCATGGCATAGTTTCTGGCCTTTCATGCTCACCAATCGGCAAGATCTAGATAGACGTCCTCTTTGGAGACAAAGATCACATCCGCCGAGAGCCCGTCTGGTTCGAAGTGGTGGATCTCAAGAGCCCATACCATGCGTTACTTGGCCGACCTGCTCTAGCCAAGTTTATGGCGGTCCCCCACTATGCCTACATCAAGATGAAGATGCCGAGTTCCAAGGGTATTCTGACCATAGCCGGCAACTACATGAAGTCATCTGCCTGCGCAGCTAAGAGCAGTCGGTTGGCCGAGTCCCTCGTGATCGCAGCTGAGAAGCGGCTCCTTGACCGGGTTGTGGCGATGGCAGGCAAGCGGCCGGAGATGTCGCCCGATCCCAAGGAGTCGGAAGCTGAGGGCTCGTTCAAACCGGCCAAAGAGACAAAGAAGATTCCCTTGGACCTAGAGCACACGGAGAGGTACGCTGTCGTAGGTGCAAACACTACTAGGGAAAAGGCTAGCAGTAGCGTGGGTTTTAGGTGTATCAGTACCGCGCGGACCGGCGCTACTAATAAGGCGCTACAGCTAACACATAGCAGTAGTGCGTGCTCACCAGCGCTACTGCTACACAAGTGTAGCAGCAGCACGCTTAGTGGAAGCTCGCTACTACTAATAGCTATAGCGCGCTTCTTCCATGCGCGCTACTGCTACTACCGCGCTGCTGCTAACTTTTCTCCACTCGCTACTGCTAATTTTAGTAGTTTTTTTGTTTTTTTCGGCATATTTGTTTTGTATTTGAACAGGCTTTATAGAAGAATCTTTAGCACATACAAATGTCATCATGATACACATACAAATGCCTGCGAGACCACAGATGTAATCATAGCATATACATACAAATAGTCTCATCATAATCATCATCCAACACAAAGTGGTCTCTTGTCATCATCTCGAAAATAGCAATACAAGTCTCGATTACTTGCAAATACATCGTCATCCATCTAAACAATGATATACGCGAGAAGAGCTATCACTTTGAGTACATGAGTTCGTATCCCTCTCTCGCATTAGCGTGAACCTAAACTAACTACTGCCTGTCGCTCGGAAACCGGAAACTGGTACATCTAGGCCTGACACTCCGGCCATTTATCGTATATATACTCCTGGCGTAGCACTTCTTCGCCATCTATGATCTATGCACCTGCATCGTCACATGAGTCGATGATGTGCAACATATATAGTTGAGCAACAGAAAGAGACAGACTTGGCAAAAATAGAAACAACATATCATAAGCATAAATAACAAAGTTCGTCGTACCCCAAAATGCCCTAACTAGAGTGATTTTCGCTAGTCGAGGAGGAGGACGATTTAATTACATCACAAATAAAGTTTCACCGTGCATAACTCAAAGTTTTGTCATACAGAAAGTATGGACTAAATGGACACATTGTCATATATCGACAATCACTCTAACATGTCGTTCCATCCATCCAAGTCAGGGAGATAGTCCTTGAGCTTTGTGAAAGGCTTCATGTCGAGACGCTGAGAGGCTATCCATGTTCGGACATCTTCCCGCGACATTTGTCCTTCTCCGTAGAACATCCCTGTTTTTCCGACGACCTCCTTCATGATGATTTGGGCAAGTTCGCGTTGGATGTTATAGAACTCAGCTCGAAGTCGATGATCCTCGATATCTCCTATGTCCTTTGCCCATTGCAGAATATGGGCATCGCCGGATCTAGGTGACATGCAAAGGTTCTGGTGATCCCGTCTGTACTCCAGCATGTGGTGTAGGACATAGAATCCATCATTAAGAGAATCGTTCGGTTGCTGGATGCAGCAGAAGTCGGTCTTATGGCCGAAGGCGGCCCTGCCGCCCCTTGTCTTCTTGTCCTTGACCTCTCCACCCCTTGCTTGGTAGTAAAACATAGCACTGTCGAGAACATCCTTGATGTGGGTGTAATCCTTTTTGTGAATGTTCTTCGACGAGTCCAAGTAAAGAGCGTGGGAGAATCGGGGGTAGAGGATGATGAGGACGGCGCGCCCGCCGCTCCGCAAAATAAGTACACCTCAAATTAATTAGCCTCCACCGTGCAAATGAATGATTGAAATCGAAGGAAGGATAGCAGCGCGGATGACTTACACGGGATGATAAGGCACGAGAATCGCCTCCTTGTCCTTATTGGCGAGCATGAAAGTGACGATGTAACCCCTCGCGTATTCACGGTGCTTTGCGCAGACTCCCAAGAAGCCCTCGTGCATGTAGTACGGGTCAGCGACACAGATATTAGATATCTGCTCAACCCCGATGATGTAGTTCATGTGCAAGGCATAAAGGCGGACAAATGTAAAATCCAGCTTCTTCACGTGAAACATGTTGATTATGTAATCGAATCGGAGGAATAACTTATCCGCGGGGAAGCTGTCGACGTACGACATTTGCCGCGGAATGTTAACCACGTAGAGTGGGTATCCTAGATCTTTCGAGGCGATGAGGCCTTTCTCTACCCGCAGCACATCGTCACGAAGTCTCCTTAGATCGCTGAATCTGGCCCGTAGCGCTGTTGCAGGTAGGATTGGTTGACCGGGGATATGCCATTTATCCGCATCGGGGATATCTATACGGTCCTGAAGCTGAGGCTGCTGAGGCGGCTGGATCATAGAATCAGCTTTTTTGCCTTTCCTCGCTCTCTTCCTAGACTTCTTTACTACCGTTGTCCATAATACGTTGAGACGACAATTTAGGCACCGACTCATGATGCTCAAACCCTGAGGAGGCGCCAGTATAGACATACTGTTCAGCGCCATCGTCGTCCTCATCCTCATCCATGGCGACGTCATCAGCGACTAATGGAGCCTCCTCCTTACCCCGTCCGCTATCACCTAACCCGACACCCGACGCTAATTGGGTAGGTGGTGTGTTGATGTTCATACCTTGCTGAGGCTGCGTGCTCGTGGGTGTGCTCCCGGCCGCCTCCAGACGAAGCAGACTCTTTGGCCACAACAACACCCACCCATTGCAACAATCACCAAGCCGCCGCGGTGTCTCGTTGTCATCCCCCGCTAGTATTGGAGGAGGCAAATTCTCGTGGCCCGGTTTGACACTGGCCACGGAAACCTTGAAGACGTTCGGGGGGATCGGCCGGCTGTGGAACAATGGTTCCTTCGGCTTCATTATCATCGCCTTCCCCACATCCACCTTCTGGTCGCCGATGGTGTACAATATGGTGCATGGGGTTTCGTCAGCCTGCAAAGAAAAGTCTACGACGTGAGACATCCGAAAGGCAATGAAAACAGGAGATTATACATTTATATTGAAGGGGGACGGTGTGACAGATACCGTGAGGGCGTCGAGCTCAGACAAAGATGAAGCATCACCGAGCATGTCCGGTGCGGGAGCAGGTGCGGGAGCCGGTGCGGGAGCAGGTGCTGGTGCAACGCTAGTCGAGCTGCTCCCCAAGAAGTCGGCAAGGGGAAAGTCCTCTGCATTTTTTTCTGAATTTTGCCTTGTCCAAGTGATAACGCCCGTCACCAAGGAAGTAGACAAATCTGCAACCACCTGTTTTGCGGCAGCTACCGCTGTTGCGACTATTTGAGATGATTTCTTCTCAACCGCAATCTCAACCTTCTTGTCGATGTTTTCTTCAGTTAACCTCCGTCTTTCCTTTCTCTCCTCCGTGGTCTCACGGTAGTACTTCTTCCACGTGGCGCCGTCTCCGACACCGTGCACGCATCCATACGACGGTCGAGTATCCACCGGTTGTCGTTTCAATATGTTCAATGACCGGTTGAATGGAGTGTCCCACTTGGGCCTCGCCAATGCCTCAAATGGCGAGTCGCTTTCTGCCGCAATCCGGTGCTGCTCTCTCTGCAAAAGGCACAAGGATCGTTTACAAATATGACTAACGTGTGCAGTCGAATTGATCAGAAACTAAAATTACCAGCAGTCTCATGAACTCCGTAATGACCGGTGTTGTCTCGTAAACCTTGTTCACTGGGTCCCAACGGTGCCGGGCCCTGAGGACGTCACGCTCCTGCGGGACGGTGAAATCCGCCAAGGGGTATGGGATGCCAAGACTCGCGGCTTCCGCGTCCTCCTTGGCCCATTTGGACCTCTTTCCGCCGTAACCACGGCTTCCGAGGTGGTGACTCCCAATGTTCCTCTCTTGAAGCCCCTTCATGTACTGAGACTTTTTTTGGCAGTTTCGGCCTCGCAAGCCTCCTTGAATATTTGAAACTGTTCTTTCGTGATTGTCGGATTATCCTTTACAATCTCGGAGTAGGGTTCCTTCTTGTCAATGATCTTTGCTTTCACTCGATTTTTTCAGGCGGCCAACGCGTTGCTAAACTTGGTCATGGCGTGTTTGTTTATCTTCTTCATTGCCGGGTCCTCATCTGGATCTTCATAATCCTTCTCATTTCGGCCCGGGAACAAGAATATCTGGTGAAACTTCTTTAGGAGGGAGCTCCTCATATTTTCTATCTTTGGTAGTTTCTCATCGTTGATGGTGGCGGTTGTCCGTACAATGCAGCCTATTTGATTGCCGTAGCATCGACGCGCTTCCTCGGGCGCCTTTGGCTCAAAATTGCCGTAGTCCACCTCCGTGACCACCAGTCTAGTAGTCTTGAGTTTGTTAGGAAGCCGTTGCCTCTTTGCTTTCTGTTCTACACCGGCTCCACTCCCCGAGGCAGCGCCGGTCTCAGTCTCAGCGCCGGTCTCAATGCCGGTCTGAGTCTTAGCGCCGGTCTCAGTCTCAGCACCGGTCTCAGTCTCAGCGCCGGTCTCGATGCCGGTCTGAGTCTCAGCACCGGTCTGCGTGTCGGTCTCAGTCCCCGATGCCACCGGTTGATCGTCGGTAAGGCTAAAAAATTCGTCTGTCGCCCAGTAGACGTCATCGCAATCACCAGAGCCCTATCCTTCATCGTTGCTAGCCATGTTTCCTACGATTAAACCTAGTAAATTAATTCTAGACCTAATAAAATGAATAATGACATACAAAAGGCCTATGTTTTGTAGGAATGTTGACTCCTTCCTGGTGCGGCAAATCCCGGGCACTCGATATGTCCTACTTTGTAGCACAAGTCATGCCGAAATTCACGGAAAATTTCGGCATGACCTTTGCTAAAAAGTGGACAAATCGAGAACCTGAAATTTGCCAGAACGGAAATGAATCAACATTCCGGCAAAACATATATAGGCCACTCAGCTTCATTCAAACAACAAAGCCACTTGGGCACAAACAATATGACCACTTCAATGAAAAGATATAATCAACAATAAAAGTCTAGGAAGGGATCATCTTTCAAATAAAACTTGCCTAAATAACCTAGATAATTAACCTAATTAAACTAGTTAACCCGACTAGTTCTCTGTCAAAGCCCTAACTAAAATTTTGCACTAACCTAGGTAATTAACCTAATTAAACTAGTTAACCTAACTACTTCTCTGTCAAAGCCCTAACTAAATTTTTGCCCTAACCTAGATAATTAACATAATTAAACTAGCTAACCTATGCATGAGAGAGGGGGGGGTGGGGGCTTACAGAGGATGGCTCCGATGGTGGCGAGGGAGGCAGAGGCGTCTCCGGTGACGGCGAGGGAGGCAGTTGTGGCGAGGGAGGATCCGGTGGCGTCGACGGCGGCTCCGGTGGCGTTGATGAGGCCGCGCGGCTTCGTGGCGTTGGGCGCGGCTCCGATGACGTCGACGGTGCACGACTCTGGTGGCTCCGGGGGCGTCGACGCAGCAGGA
>NC_041384.1:608870507-608928273 GCF_002162155.2 Triticum dicoccoides | reverse complement strand
TAGCACGTTTTGCAGAACGCGCTATAGCTAAGGTAGCTATAGCGCTTTTTCCAAAACACGCTACTGCTATACATATGTAATTTTCTCTCTTTTTTATTTTCTTTTCTGTTTCTATAGCGGGGGTCCTGGAAACGCGATGTAGCTGCGTTAGCTACAACGCCTCTTACTAACACACGCTACAGCTAAGCCTTTATCAGTTTTTTCGCTTTTTCATTTATTTTGCTTTACATTTTATTTATTTTCTTTCTCCTTTTTCTGTTTCTTTCATTTTCATTTACTTTTCTATTTGTTTTTCATTTTATTTTATTTCCATTAGCAGTAGCGCTGTTACAGGGAAACACACTCCTACTCATGCCCTAGCGGTAGCGCGCTTCCTGCAAGGCCGCTACTGCTATGCGTAGCCCATCGTTCCAGCAATGGGAATATTAGTAGTAGCGCTTTTACGGGCACACGTGCTACTGCTAGGATCGTATCTGCAGCGCAGTTTATTCTGAACCGCTACTGCTATCTAGCACTAGCGTCCTTTTTCAACCCGTGTTGTTGCTAAATTTCTGTGTATAAGGTTTTCCCTAGTAGTGAAACCTCGACAGCAAATAGGAAGGCGAGCTCGTCGATTTCCTCTGTGAGAATCGGGACATCTTTGCATGGTCCCTCAAAGACATGCTGGGTGTCCCGACGGATTTCGCCAAGCACAAGTTACATGTCCGACCAGATGCCAAAGTAGTCAGGCAGCCCTTGCACCGCCTGTCAGAAGAGAAGAGAAGAGTCGTTGGAGAAGAGATAGCCCGACTGCTAGCAGCCGGCTTCATCATGGAGGTGTTCTTTCCAGAATGGCTGGCCAACCCAGTCCTTGTGCTGAAGAAAAACAAGCAATGGCGTATGTGTATTGATTACACCAGCCTCAACAAAGCATGCTCCAAGGACCCGTTCGCTTTGCCGAGAATCGACCAAGTGATAGACTCCACAGCCGGATGCGAGCTGTTGAGATTTTTGGATGCATATTCAGGATATCACCAGATCAAGCTGAACCTGGCCAACAGACTGAAGACCGCCTTCATCACACCATTTGGAGCCTTCTGCTACTTGACCATGACGTTTGTCTTGAGGAATGCCGGCGCCATGTTTCAACATTGCATGCAGAAGTGCCTCCTCAAGCAACTCGGCAGAAACGCCCACGTTTACGTGGACGATGTGGTGGTGAAGACGGAGAAGCGTGGAACGCTGCTAGAAGACCTCAAAGAGACCTTTGAGAACCTATGCCGGTTTCAAATCAAGCTCAACCCAGAGAAATGCGTCTTTGGAGTACCAGCCGGCCAGCTTCTTGGGTTCCTGGTCTCAGAACGCGGCATAGAGTGCAACCCTGTGAAGATCAAGGCCATCCAGAGGATGGAAGTACCCACCCGACTACTAGACGTGCAGAAGTTCACTGACTGTTGGCATCCATCAGCCGATTCATCAGTCGGCTAGGCGAGAAGGCTCTTCCTCTCTACCAGCTCATGAAGAAGACCACCTTTTTCGAGTGGAACGACAAGGCAGACGAAGCTTTCCTCCAACTCAAAAAGATGTTGACTACTCCACCTGTTCTGGAGGCCCCGACTCCTAAGGAGCCTATGCTCCTCTACATCGCCGCCACCAGCCGAGTGGTCAGAACAGTCATCGTGGTAGAGCGCAAGGAGGAAGGCAAGGCACTACCAGTCCAGAGACTGGTATATTATTTGAGTGAAGTGTTGTCGACCTCCAAGCAAAACTACCCCCACTACCAGAAGATGTGCTACGGCGTGCACTTTGCCACCAAGAGATTGAAGCCATATTTTCAAGAGCACCCAATCACTATGGTCTGGACAGCTCCACTGTCGAGATTATTGGAAGCCGAGATGCTTCGGGTCGAGTGGCCAAATGGGCCATAGATTTAGCCCCGTACACCATCTACTACCAGCCTCGCACCGCCATCAAGTCACAAGCGCTGACCGACTTCCTCATCGACTGGGCCGAGACCCAGTACCTGCCGCCAACGCCCGACTCCACCCATTGGCGGATGCATTTTGATGGTTCCAAGATGCGCACCGGTTTGGGAGCCGGCATCGTTCTCACCTCTCTCAAAGACGACAAGCTCAAATATGTGCTGCAAATCCATTTTGCCGCCTCCAACAACGTCGCCGAATACGAGGCACTCATTCACGGGCTCCGGCTTGCCAAAGAGCTCGGCATTCGTCGGATCCTGTGCTATGGTGACTCTGACTTGGTGGTCCAGCAGTCGTCAGGCGACTGGGACGCCAAACATGCAAACATGGCGAGCTACCGCTTCCTCGTACATCAGCTCAGTGGATATTTTAAAGGGTGCGAGTTTCTCCATGTGCCAAGAAACGACAACGAGCAAGCAGATGCCCTGGCACGAATCGGCTCCACCCGTCAAGCAATACTAACCGTTCCAAGCCACATCAGCCGGCTTCTGCACTCAAGACTATTCCCATTGCCTGGCCCTTTGTTGTCTGGGGCCTGGACATGGTGGGACCATTCAAAACAGCGCGAGGCGGCATGACTCATCTACTTGTCGCGGTGGACAAGTTCACCAAGTGGATAGAAGCAAAACCAATCAAGAAGTTGAACGGTCCGACTGCTGTGACTTTCATCTCCGACATCACCGTCCGGTACGGCATACCGCACAACATCATCATCCAACAATGGGACAAACTTTGCCAAAAGCGCCTTGGCTCGTTTCTGCGCGACGCAGGGCATCCGACTGGACTTAGCGTTCGTTGCCCATCTGCAGTCAAACGGCCAGGTGGAGCGAGCAAACGGACTCATCTTGTCCGGCATCAAGCATCGACTGGTCGAGCCTTTGGAACGGTCGGCCGGCTGCTGGCTCGACGAGCTGCCGGCCGTCCTCTGGAGTCTGCGTACAACTCTGAACAAGTCAACTGGCTTTACGCCTTTCTTCCTCGTCTACGGTGCCGAAGCCGTCATCCCAACGGACATAGAATTCGACTCCCCTCGAGTCACCATGTACACCGAAGAGGAGGCAGAAGAAGCACGACAAGACGGCGTCGATCTGCTGGAAGAGGGCCGGCTGCTGGCACTCAGCCGGTCCAACATCTACCAGCAAAGCCTACGCCGTTACTACAACCGGAAGGTCAAGCGAGATCTTTCCAAGAAGGAGACCTTGTGCTCCGGCTGATCCAGCGAACAGCCGGCCATCACAAGCTCTCAGCGCCTTGGGAAGGCCCCTTCATCATCAGCAAAGTGTTGGGCAACGACTCCTACTACTTGATCGACGCTTAGAAGCCTCAAGCACGCAAGAGAGACGACTCCGGCAAGGAGACGGAGCGGCCATGGAATGCAAATCTCCTCCGAAGATTTTACAGTTAAATGCAGTATGTACCACGCTACCTTTTGTACTAAAGTACGAAGACTCCGGGTCCCTCGAGAAGAGCTTGGGGACTGCCCTCTTTTATCTATACAATAAGAATTATGCCTATGAGTATGTCATTTTTTGTTATGCCGCCTGGCACCGGGTTCGACTAGTCGGCCCGGGGACTTGCCGTCTTGTACTATGCAATGCTTCCTGCAGCCGGACAAGTAATGTGTGGCACTTAAGCCGTCTCCTGCCAGAAGCCACAGCTCGCAGAGCGACTGCATGGTGGGCAGGAGCAAGGTAGAAAGGGTGCCCGCATGAAAAATGGCTAAGGACACAAAGCATGTGCATAGTCTAAGCCGGCTTCCCGCCTTTTACGACCGACTGTTGAGCAGCCGGCCCGCCGTTTTCTATTCAACTCGCTAAAGAGCTCTAAACGGCTAAGTACTTGCCTTCCCAAAAGTAGCTAAGTACTTGACCCAGCAACAGTCCGCAGAGCGGTTGTTTGGCTGGCAAGACGGCAACCAAGGGAACGCGGCAAAGGAAAAAGCCAAAGAGCAATAAGCGATAAAAGATAGAACTCGGAATAATATTTACATAGTAAATTCCCTTGGCCGATCTTCAACTAAAGTTCAAGATACACCCCGCAGGTGGAATTGTGCAAAAAATAACAAGTTCATCGAGACTGACAGACAGGTGAAGTAAAAGATAAAATGGCGGCCTAGGAAGCGGCAGAAGGGCTCAGAGGATCGGAGGAGTCGGCGGTGCCAGTTGCCGCAGCGACCGGCTGGTCGGTCTCCGCTTGGTCGCCTCCGGCGGCGGCTAGCTCAGTTGGGCGCGGCTCGTTGCTGGAGGCGCGGTCGAGCTGAGGCTAGCTGTCCGCTCCGACCTCTGGCGCCTCCTCTTCGTCTCCGTTCTTCGCCTCGCCTTCTTCCTCGCCGCTGGAGTCGATCACCTATGCCGAGTCTTCGCCGTCTTCCGAATTCAGCCCGAACCATTCCGGCGGCGCCTTGGTGCCGTCTTCAACCCGCTCCGGGACGAAGACGCTGGTGTCGGTGTACTCGGCGATCGACGCCGCGCGCTTGATGAGATCATCTTCCATGGCCGCCAACTCCTCCTGAGCCTCCAGCCGGAACGTGGCTAGCTGGGCCAGACTCAGCCCAGGGTACCACGCCTTGACGAAGTCCAAGGCCCGGCGCGCTCCATCCCGGGCCGAAGAGCCCTTGCAGGTCTTAAGACGGCCGGCCGCTACCTCCAGCCAGTCGACAGACCGACTGGGAGTACGCGGTGCCGGCATATCTGGCCACAGGGCGGCGATCGCCTGGGCGCCGACACGCTGAAGCCAGTGCAACATCCGGTGGGCCGGTCGAAGGCGGGCCTCGATGGTCAGTATCTGCCCATTAAGGGTCCAGGGGGCGTTGGCGGCGATCTGCGCACCGTCGGCTCTCCGTCCTTCACGATCATCCTCGATGGCCTGGTTGGCGGCGTTCGAGTGGCCAGGGAAGAAGTCTCTAAGACAGAAGCGAAGAACAAAATTAAAGGCTAGAATCCAGCTTGACCAATAGCTGGTAGCTTAAGGAAGAAAAACAAAAGAGGGGAGGCTCACCATCGACGATATCCTCGATCTCGTGGAAGCCGGAAGTCAGTATCGCCTCCTTATCAGTCCAGGAGGAGCGTTCGTCCGCAAACTCAGCAAGAAGGAAGGTCTCCCTGTCCTTCGCCTCCTTCCGGGTCTTCTGGAGGAGCTCCTTCTGCTCTGCCAGTTGCGTGGCCAGCCGGTTGCGCTCTTCAGCCAGCTTGCCGCACTCCTCCTCCTTAGCGCACAACGCGGTGCTGGCTTCGCCCAGCTGCTGCTGCAAGGTGGTGTTGGCTTCTGCGGAAGAAAAAAGAAAGCAAGGTGTTAGTCGCCAAACAGAAAAAAGAATGGTGGCCGGGGAGATCCGGCCCGACTGCTCAGCAGTCGGCCTGAATCTCGGGGACTACAGCCCGCGGGTGCACCAGCGCGCCCCCGTAGAGAAAGAAGAGGACTTACTCTAGCTTTCCGACAAGTTGGCGTTCCGCTGAGCCAGCTCCTGGACGTTGGAGTTGAAGGCGGTCACACGAAGATTGTGGTAGTCCTGTGACAAAAATTTCGGATAAATGTTAGTGCTTGGAACTCGCCGATTAGAGTTCCGAGCCGCCTGCTCAGCAGCCGACCCGGAACTCGGGGACTACACTCAGTGGGTGCGCTGGCACGCCCCCACCAAGAATCACAAGAAACAGAAACAAGGAAGAAGGAAACGTACCCGGATGGCCTCTCGCGACGCCAGATGCGCCTTGTTGTAGTTCCTGATGGCTTCGCCCTCGGCTCGGATCTTGGCTTGGACGTCCAAAAGCGCCCGGTTCAACGGGCCCGTCCCGCCTCCCAGCACACATCCAGTGGGCGCGGCGCTCGTCGCCTCGGTGTCGGGGATCGAGGAGCTCATGGCGCCAGTCTCCAGCGGGCGTGGCGCCGAGGCCGCCTTCGCAAGACGGCGGCGCGTCGGTGTGCTGACCTCGAGAGCCAGGCCCGTCGCCACCTCGTCTTCAGTTGGCGGCAGCGACGGGTCTGCCGGCTGCCCGCCTGTCATGCTCCCGGACGGCGGCGGTGGCGGCACGATTACGTCCGGCGTGACGGTGTCGTCGCCGTCCCTCTCCATGATCGGGTTCTCGTCGCAGACTTCCCCAGTCTGCGCCGTGAACTCCGGTGGTGGCGGCGCAGAGTTCAAAGGGACGAAGAACACCGCCGACTAGCGGTGTGCGGCTTCTTCAGCATGCTTCTTCTCTGCGTCGGCGGCCTCGGCTTTCGCCAGCTTCTTCAGGGCGGCGGCCTCCGCCTTGTCGGCTTCCGCCTTCTTCAGACGGGCAGCTTCCTGCTCCTCGCGCGCCTCCCGCGCGTTCCGCTCCGTCGCCTCCCGGAGATCGGCGGCCGGATCTATCCACCGGGTGGTGGAGGAGGTCTCCCCCAACTTCATGACGGAGCCGGCGGCCGACTTCTCGAGAGAGAGCGGGGCCCTAAAGTCAAGAATGTAAAGCAAAGGAATTTCAGACAGAGTCAACGAAGAAAAATTGAAGGCTCAAAGGAAGGTGGCACTTACGCAGAAACCGGCTACAGCGTCTTCACCTCCTTCCGGAAGCGGTTGGCCTTCGCCTAGTCCCGCTTGGTCACTGCGGCCGAGCCGTTGGGCTTCTTCGGCCAACTACCGAACAAGCTCGGCGCGGCCCTACGTTTCTTTGCGGCGCCTTGGGTGTCCGGCGCAGCAGAGGAGCTTGCGCCTGGCTGGCCGGCTCCTGGCTGCTGGCGTGGGGCGACTTCCCCCGCGTCGTCATCAAGCCAATCCTCGAAGCTGGCTGCGAGCCTCGGGGCACCCGCTTCGCCGCCTCCTCCCTCGGCGTCGTCCTCCAAGGCCGCCGCCCCCAAGTCCGGGTCGTCAACGTCGCTCTCCGCCCGGTCGGGGAGGAATTCGTGGTTCGGTCCCGCGGTGCCGGCTGCTGGCTGGAGGAGGGGGCTCCGTTCAAAGGCCGACTGGTCAGGCTGGACAAGATGGAGTCGGCAACAAAGAATTAGAGAAAGAAGAAAAAGAAGAGAACTTACAAGAGGCGGAGGGTTGGCGCGTGAGTACGGCTCCTTGCCGAACCGCCACTCTTCCGTGAGCTCGCAGTTCGTAAGATAGTTCACCATGTAGGCTAACTCTTCGTGAGGCATCTCCTTGGTGCACAGCCGACTCGGGTCCCGATGCCCGCTCATCCGGCAAATCATGTGGGGGCGGCTCTGGAGCGGGAGCACTCGGCGCGCCAGGAAGGCGGCCAGCAAATCAGGCCCGGTCAGGCCCTCCGACTGCGTCAGCACCAGGAGTCGCGCGATGACGGAGGCTCTAGCAGGCGTCAGCGTCCTGGCCCGGTACGACCAGTTAGGCTGCCTTCCGCGAGTTAACCCAGTCGGCTGCGTAAGCCGGCAAGTTGACCCAGTCGCCCTCCGCGAAGACGCTCTTCACGTAGAAGTACGGCCGCTGTCACATCTTCACCGACTTTATCAGCGTGATGGGGGGAAACGGGTTGTTGGCCCCCAACCTCCGCACCACGATGAACGCGCCGCACTGGGCCGGCACGCCTGCGACGTGGGTGCCGAGCTTGGAGTAGAAGAACTCCCCCCAGAGCTCGATGGTGGGGAGAACGCCGAGAAAGCCTTCGCACAAGGTGACAAAGGCGGATAGTAGCACCACCGTGTTGGGGGGTGAGGTGGTGTGACTGGAGACCGTAGAATTCAAGAAAGGAGCGGAAGAAGCCGCTCGTCGGCAAGCCGAGGCCGCGCAGGCAGTGCGAGCGGAAGACGACCCGCTCGCCCTCCTCCAGCGCCGGCGAAATTTTCCTCCTCGGCGCGAGGCGGACCCTCACATGGTCCTCGTTAGGGAGCCGCCGCGTCTGGCGGAGGAAGCTGATGTGGTCATCATGGACCTCGGAGCCATCCCATGCTCCGGAGCGCACCGCGGGGGGCGTGGCGGTGAAGGAGGAGCTCATCGGGAATGAATCACCGCGGCGCTCAGCGTGGCTTTGGGCGCAGCGGTGAGAGGAAGAAGAAAGAGTAAGTGGTGAGGAGGAGGGGCGCGCGTGCGCTGCCGCTCCCCCTCCTCCACCTACTTATAGGCCCATGGGCTGCGAAGCCGAGGGGGTGGTCGCGGGATTAACTGCGCCCACTACTCCACGCCCCACGATTTATCACACAAGTTACTCTTCACGGGAACCTCAACCGCCCGACCACAGCCGTAGCGGATCCGCTCGCGTGCCAAGGCGTGGTAGTGGCGGGCCCCGCCCGCAGGCACGTCCCGTCGCGCGCATGGGTGGGCGGACTGGCCCGGTCGCTCGTCGCCTCGTGACAGGCCCGAAGCGGGCGGCGACCTGGAAGCCTAGCTAACACGCCACCTTGATCCCGCCAAGGCATTCAAAAATTTTGGACAAGTCAGATTGGTGAGTTCGACTCCTACCAGTCGGCCCGGCAGAAGTCGAACAAGGTTCCGCCACAAGCACTCGGAGAAAGAAACTGCTGAGGCCCTCGGCTAATCATCCGCGGTGCCTCACCAGCTTCGGGGACTACTGTCGGAGTAATGGGCCACGAGTAGGCTATCCCGAGGCCAAGAACCTTTCAAGACATCGTGGCAGACTGCGCCCCTCGAGATGCCAAGGTGAAGAGCCGTCTTCTGGGGGCCGGCTGGAGGAGCAGCCAGCTGCCCGTATACGGCCGAGTCCTAGAGGCAACGCCAAGACGGGCTGACTCCTGCTCGGCGGCTTCCAGAGAAGTCGGCCCCGAGGAGTCGGCCCACGGCACTAGCGAAGCCCATACCCTCATCAAGAGGGACGGGACTGAGAATGGCTACAGTGTAGCCCATCCCCTCCCCCTTTCCAAGGGCTGGCGTGGCCACAGTACGCTGTACGACGGAGATCTCCGCCCGGCGCAGCACTGTTGCCATGCCATCCCTGACATCATCACAGGCAGGCGGAGTCCTGCTCCCACGACGGCCTGTCGGTACGGCCCAAGGACGATGGGCGCCACCAGTCAGTGAGAGCCCGGAAGACGGCGGCGATCCCACCAGTCGGACCCGAGGGAGGTCGGCCCCCAGGAGTCGGCCCGCCCCCTTCTCGGGACCCACTCGCCATTAACCAGACGAGACGCGGAGTGGCTACGGTAATCGCCCGTCAGGCGGGGGAGCTGTAGCCACAACCCCATGACCAAGCCTGCGTCATTAGAGACGCGACAACAGTGATCCACAGCCGGCAGGACCCGCGAGCGACGGGGGCGGCCTGTCGGCTCCGTACCAGACCAGTCGGTGGGGCCCACTCGGTGGCGGGCCCCAGCAGTCGGCGGGGAAGCCGGCGACCTGAGAGACTGGCAGCCGGGCCCTGCACCCGGTCGGATTACCATTGTACCCCCGGGGGTAGGCTATATAAACCCCCTAGGGCACCCATGCAAAGGGTTCCGAACCTGTTAGAATTAGACCAGATCATAGAGGAAGGAGAGAGCTAGCCATGCCTTCTCCTACCTCCAACATACAATTCAAGGAGCGCCTTTGTATTCACTTGTTCCTTAGTGATCATGCGGAGACCCCGCAGAGCAGGACTAGGGGTGTTGTCTCCTAGGAGAGCCCCGAACCTGGGTAAAGTACGCCGGCGTTTGTGTCTACGCCTCATCCTGTTTTCGGGAACCGGCGACGTTCTACTCGCTCCCACCATGATAAGCCATCCTTTGACATATGTCACACCCAACCCCCGACAATCAATTTTACCTTTTACATTTGTGCGCTTAATTTGGACTCATATGTTTGGCATATTCACTATATTTGCTAGCGCCCACTCGTGTAAGATATTTGCATCAACTTAACGAGACCAACCACGTGATCCCATCTCTCCAGAATAAAAGTACTCCAATGAAGTTCACCGCAAGTTCACTTTTTTACTGATTACAATGAAAGTGAGATATTGTATTTATTGCAATAAACTTCATATTTCATTGATTCGTTTTTTACTGGTTTCACTTTTTTTATTTTTTCCGTAAAACATATATCTATAATTTTATTTGTACTATGATCTCATTTATTTAAAATAGCTCACAAATCACATATTTCACTCACTTTGAAATGTTTCATAAACCACACATGTCTCCCATCTAAAATATGTGAAATGAATGAAATATGTCACATATTTAAATCCACTTCACTTCAATTTTCTCACTTAGGTCAATAACAACACCGTATTTCGGAGATTTGTGGAGCGTATATTTCACGACATGCATTTTTCAATATTGACTATTTAATATATTTTTGAAACATATATTCCAATAGGATACGTTTCAGTAAAAACCATTGAAATATATGTCACCTGCCTACTTCATCACCATTTTCCAATTTCAACAACAATATTAAAGCATGCCACTCTCAACAACAATTTCACCTTTTCGATTACGTGAGAATTTGACTGAAATCGTTGTTAATACTAAAACATGCTAAGTGGAACATGCCATTGTTAGCAATAATTTCACCTTTTCACATATCAAATACATTTCAATATCATAAAAGTGAAATACAGGTGAAAAATTTCATGATAAAAACTATCAACGTGCCACTGAAATATGCATTTAACATATCGCACAACCATTCACACAATTTCTATTTCAAATATGAGTATTTTAATTGCCGGTTTTAAAAAACACTTGTTTCATTTAGCAATTGGAGTTTTCCACCTATTTGACTTGACAATTTGACACAATTAATTTCCACCATCACTGCTTCACATTCTCACACAAACACAGTACCATATACCACAAAATCATTATCAATATCAATTTCTTTGTGAATTTCACACAATCCACCACTGCATCAGACAATTTGGATACTGCACAAATGTCAAATTGACTTTATTCCACTCCACACATTATCAATAACAATGTTTTCATGAATTTCACATAATCACACTAACACGAGAGGCGTGGTCGGAGAGGAGCTCCACATGCTGTTCGTCGTCACTTGACACTGTGAAATAATCAATAACATATGGATGTGTGCATCAATTGATGCTTTAAAAAAAAGGTGCTGAGGCTGGAGGTGTTATCCTAGTTTTTGTGAGAGAATCAATATTCTACCTGGGAGCACTTATGTCATCGATCATACATTGATTAGTCTAGTGAGTAGCATGGAGCTCTCATGGCAGACCGTACAGGGCCAAAGAAAATGTCCAATCATCCGGATTGTGGACCCTATGAACTTGCGTTTATAGCGTGCCGGTTGGGCCCTTGCGTGTCAACTTGGCCGGGACGAAGGTCAATGCGATCGACGTCCTACCAGCTGCCGCCGGTGGCTCCCGGCGCGGCGATTCATACCCTCGAGAGGCCAAGGAACCTCTGCCATACAAGCACACAAGCAGTACATGAGTATAGAATCACACACGCGGACGCACCTGTCGCTCGCGCCATAATGGTGCACCGGTGAGACGCCGACGAGTGAGTGAGTGAGCCAGCGAGGTGACTCGTAAGCCGCCCCAGTGCCGCGCTCCTCGCCTGACTATTCCACGCGCGCGCGTCCATCGGTCGGCCAGTACACTACTCGCCGGCTACTCAATCACCCTCCCGGTGGAGGAGCCGCGACGCATATGGACCAGGAGGGACGCTGCTTGGGTGCCGTAACTGCACCTGCAGTTGGGTCAATGGCATGTGGGCCAGCCGTCTGTTAGGCCCACATGTCATTGGCCCAACTGCAGGTGCAGTTACGGCACTGCAGAAAACACATACGGATCCATTGAATTCCTCGATCGCGCCACCATGAGGCTGACCTGATGGGGTGGTACGATGTAAGGTCCTGTTCGTCGTTGGGTGCTTGAGCGTCGGAGCGCTGCCAGGGCGTACCTACCGCTGCGGAGATGGCCGCGCTCCGGCGTTGAAAACTGCCACGTTCCCGTGCAAACGCGTCGGCTGGGACGATGGCGAGGGCACAGATCTCTCTCGGCATCGGTCAGACGAAAAGCGCGGGACACCAGGTAATTATCCTTGAGTCGACCCCTGGATCGGCGCCTTTCTACCGGGCTCGGAAAGGAACCACGTTTTTTCTTTCAGAGGGGTGAGAGGAACCACGTTGGTGTCTCACTTACCACTTCACCTGTGCTCTCGCGACTCAAGGGCAATTGGGGTTTCATCCCTCGTGCCGGCGCCGCCGCAGGTCTAACTCGTCTCATGTGGTCGTAGTTACGTAGGCACAGAGAATCTCATCCCTTACTGGGGGGAGGGCTTCTGCTATGTTTTTAGGTGTCTTTTTGTTTTCGTTTGCGGTTTATGTCTTGCTCAGTAAGATGAGACAACGACAGCTCCCTGAAGATGAAATAAGATTCTTCTTGTCTAGCCCGTGTCCCGGCGATGTGTCTAGCACCGTCGAAAGACGTGTGCAGATGTGTCTCCGGTCGCACGATTCGGTCCGTGTTTATCTTCAGTGGATATACTTGGATCTGGTCTTCATTCGTCCGCGTCCGTGTGTCTACAAATTGAATAGTTTAAATCTACACTTCACCGACGACGTTTGTTGTTCTGATGGCGTTGGTTATATGGGGCCTTAGCACGACGAATTTTTGATTGTCTACTACAATACGGCGGAGGACCTTCGCTTACTCAGTTCTTGTAGTGGTCGCTATCTGTTCTATGGACGTAGATGTACTTTTTTTATTTACTTTTAGTGTTCTTTGTATTGACATGACTATTAATGAATAAATCAGAAGTCCCCTCCCTTAAAAAATTGACCCTAATATCTAGCTTTTTTGAGTGGGCTCTAATATCTAGCGATCAGCCACCACGGTGGAGGGCCGATCAAACAAATTTGCCCAGAGGCTCAGTTTACTGTTTTAATATTTTTAAATGCCATGAACAAAAAAACATAATTTTATAATGAAAAAACATAGAAAACATAAAAAGTATAATTGCCAAGGATATGAAAATATGGAAAAAAATGCCATGCTACTTTATAGAAATGCCATGTTAATTTCTAAATTTACAAATGGTATGATTAAAAACACGTGTTGTCTGGTCCATTTTTTATGAATTCTGCTATGGAGATGTTTCGCTGTGATTTTTTTTTCATGTTTTGGAGAAGATTTTTTCTTTATTTTTTCCAAAGACCAAAAAAATGCCATGCTGTAATTTTGTTTGCTTTATTGGTACATTGTGCAAAAAATTATAAAAATGTTATGTCAGTGAAATAAAATAAAATTTTCATGCCAATAAAAAAGTTGCCATCCTCTTAATAGTAAAACTAGCATCTTGTTAATAATAAAAATGTCATGCAACAATAATAAAATTGTTAGGCACTCAATAATAAAAATGTTAGCCTGTTAATAGTAAAACTGCCATGTTATTGATACATTTCAAAGAGCTGACATGACGTTGGCCTTGCATCAGGAGCCGTGCAACGGCTGGGAAGGCATTCGCGAGGGTTGCGCTCCGACGAACGCTCGCCAGGTAACATTTTCGTAAAAAAGAAACACGTTGGTAACAGTAATATCGTTCAAGTGCAACCAGTAGACTGTACCTAGAGAGATGAATAAAAAATTACAAGCCGCTCGTGCGCAAATGAGGTCAAATTAGATCGAATCGTTTTCATGATTTGCTCGGGCCTTTTCAAATTAAGACTTGCAACCAGCAGAGTAGTACTGCAAAATGCAAATGCATATAGAACGAACTTCGAGTAATCGGTGCACGCCGGCAACCAGCCAACCGCACGGCATCAACAGTATATTGACCGGTGTACTGTATTATGTACGGCGAGCCCAAAGGAAGTGAATTCGTAATAGTGTTGGGTCACATTATCTCCTTCAATTTTTGAAGGAAGATCTTACATCCCGTCGATAATCATGACGACAAAGACAATCATCGTAAGTCCCGCGAATGCGATTTGCGATATTGTCCAGTGCAACTGCTTCTGATTCCACTTGGACGCGTGCAGTGCATGCTGGCAAATCTGGCGATCGATCAAAGCAGGCAAATCTTAGCTTTTTTGCTTCTCCTTTGTCGAGGTTGCTTCTCCCTTCAGATTCTACTCGCCGTGCTGGGGTGCGCCGTGCAGTTGAATACCCATCAGTTTCGTCGAAAGAATTCGTACTCTCTCCATCCCGAATTACTCCGCTCTAGATACGAAGGGACATCAAAGAAGGGGGGCGACGATATTGTCCAAAAAACCCGGATTCACACTCTCTCCACCAAAGGAGGGGGGGAATGAGAGATTTTTAAAAATACTTCGGATAAAATGAATTAACCGAAGACATAAAGGCTTCTCCGATCGTTGTGCATCAAAACACCGTTAAACGTTCGGACGGTATAGTCCGGACACTTTTTTTGATCCAACGCCATGCATCAAACGTCGGTGGACCAGTCCGGATGTTTGAAATCTCATAATTGAAGGGGAATTGGTAGGAGGTTCGCGGGAGTCCAGACGTCCATTGTGTAGGCGCCTGATTGAGCGGTTCCACCCAAAAACCTTTTCGCACGTCCCGCGCCAGAAGCCTCGCCGCGTATCCACTGTCACTCAGAGCGGATGTGAACGGGCGGCCGCCTACTAGCATTCATGCCGGTCATACCAAAGTGTTGATGTTCTCCGCTTTCAGACCAATTAAGCGGACTGCGACACTTGCGGCCGTAAAGAACCTCGAAGGGAGCCATACTAAGATTCACCTAAAAGCTGTTTTTTTTTGCGGGGGATCTGAAAGCTATTGTTGTAGGAGAAATCAGCAAAAGGAAGACCGTCTTCCCATTTCATACCTAATAAGATGACACAAGCTCTGAGCATATCTTTTAAAATTTGATTGAACCTTTCAACGTGACCACCTGCCTTAGGATGGTGATCTGTGCTAAAAAGGAGTTTACTTCCCATGGCTTTTTGGAAAGTGTCCTAGAACTCAGAGGTGAAGATGCTCCCAGATCGCAACTTATCTCATAAGGAACGTTGTGTAGAGAGACGATCCTGGAAGTGTAAAGTTCTACCAGTTGACTACCAGATATGTTCTCTTTGTCCAGAAGAAAGTGAGCCACTTAGATAAGTGATCAGTTACCACAAAGATTGCATCATCGTCCTTGCGGGACTTTGAAAGCTAGTAACGAAGTCCATCTCGATCTTATCCCACTTCCACTCGAGAATTCTGAGAGGTTGAAGAGTACCAGCTGGACGTTTGGTGTTCAGCCTTGACACAATGACATATATCACACTCAGAAACAAACTAGTTATCTTGTGCTTCATCCTGGTCTACCAATATGTTTGCTTCAAATCTTGGTGCATGTTGGTGCTACCAGGGTGGATAGAAAGTGGAGTATCATGAGTATCGAGTGACTTCGAGATTAGCAAGATAACCCTGGGGAACAAATTTCAAGGTCGAACTTTCAGAATTCTTCGCAAATCGCAAAGAGAAGGATTATGTTGTTGAAGCATGAGGTTATTGTAATAAACTTTGTGACTGAGAGCGTCGACTATTACATTTGCCTTGCTCGGAGCATAGGAAATACCAATATCAAAATATGTGATGGTTTCCATCCAGCGCCTTTGACTCGTAAACCGCCCCAATGCTACGCTCATCAGCTGACTATTCCGCGCTCGCGCGTCCATCGATCGGCCAGTACCCTACTTGCCGGCTACTCATCCACCCTCCCCTTGGAGAAGCCGGCGACACCCGTGGTCCATAGTATTAATAGACAGATTGCAAAATGAATCCAATCAGTATCAATTTCATTAATGATCAATCCTTATATACAACGGGAGGGGGCGCGAGCGAAGGGACGCGTCCACTCGATGGGGAGCGAGGAAACCGTCATGACGCTTGCCGGATTGGAAACGCACTTCAGTTATACAAGGGAGGATTATCTCATTAATTACAATATTAATTAAATCCTAACACTCCCCCTAATCCTCTCTTGTCCTTCTGACTGATCATCCTTGAAATAATCTCCTCCAAAAATTCTGTAGGAAAAATATGAGGAGATATGCCTAATATGCCATGAAAAACTCCTTCCAAAAACCTAGTGGGAAAATAAGGAGAAAACGTCATATCGCAATGCTTGTATTACTATTGCCTCATTAAAAACCTCTCATGAGAAACCATCCAGAAAAAACTCATAAAGGAAAAGAGTGCAATATCTAAGATCCAAAGATCTTCAACAGGCTACATATGGGAGTACACTCCCCCTGAATTTTGCAAAACACAAAGTCATCCCATACCAGTTCTATTAATATGATATTCGGGATTATCACTTGACTTTGTTTGCAAATTATCTTCCACCTCTTTTTAACTTTTGGGGACGAAGATACTTTTAGAGCCATACACATTCTAGTGTTTCTCTTTATAACATGTCTGCATCTGCATAATACAAACAAAACATTATCTTCGTAGATAATAGTGGGTGGTTCCTACCAACCAATCCCACTTGAACTTTCAACAAAGTTTATCATTCCATGAAATCACATACATTCATGTGATGCTTCATACAAATCAATGATTTCAGAATGACTAGTGGATGCAGCCACTAAAATATGTCTTCTCGACTTCCGAGAGAAGGTCACACCTTAATTCTAGGAGACAAAAACCAGTCTGTGATCTAGGATTATGGAGATTTAATATATAACCAGCATCACAATATCCAACCATGGTCATATCTTGATTTTTTTCTCATAGAACAAACCAAGATCTATGGTGTCCAGAAGATATCTAAAAATATTCTTCACACCAACCCAACGCCTTTTAATTAGTGATGCATTGTATCTAGCTAATAAATTTACTGCTAATGAAATACCAGGCCTGGTGCAGTTTGCTAGATACACGTGTGCTCTCATTGCACCGCGATATGGAAACTCAAGTCCAAATATCTCTTCATCACTGCCATTAGGCCTTAATGGGTCCTTATCTCTAGTAATCCAGAGATCTCAAAACCATAGTTCTTTAATGGATATGACTTATCCATGTTGAACTCTCAACAATCTTTTGGATACATGTAGACTGGTGAATAAGTATTCCTGAAGGAATACACTCAAGTTCCAAACTCAAGCAAAGTTTGGTCTCAACCAAATCTTACATCTTACACTCCGTCTTAAGATGATATGATTGTATCATGTATCTCTTGTGTAGTTCCAATGATATTCAGATTACCAACATACACATAAATTGTACAAATCCTTCTTTGGACTTCTTGATGAGTATACATGAGCAACTATCATTGTTTGAGTAATCCTTCTAACAAAGGAACTCACTCAGTCGGTTATACCACATCATTGCCAACTACTTCAAGTCATAATGACTTCTGAAGCTTGACGCAACACATGTTGTGATTAAACTCGGAATCTTCGTTCTCTCAGGAACTATCATAGAGATATCCGAATCAAGTGACTCATACATCTATGCAGTCACAACATCCATCAGTTTGATATACAAATTCATTATTCACTGCCAGTGATATCAATATCGGAACCTTATTCCACTCATAATAGGATAACATATTTCATCATAAACGATGACGGGTTTCTGCGTGAACCCCTGTGCTACAATGCTCGCTTCATGTCTCACCACCTCATTGTTTTCGTTCCTCACATGAACAAAAACCCATATGCTCCCCTAGGGAACAAATTCAGAGGAGTGGGTATTACTGATCAGGTCAATACCCCCCTCTTCTTGAGAGCGAGCACATCCTCAATTGCTACCTTCATTTGGATCAACCAGAGTATTTTAGACACTCAGCCATGCATGGACTTAGGTTCTAGATCCAATCCAAGGTCTTTTGCAGCTCATGAGGATAAATAAATGTCGACATAATGTAGTCTTTATTATATGATTCTCCCGAATCCATATCCATAGTGGAGATTTCATCATTACCTTTTGACTCTTTATGATTTCCCACAACAGTTGAGTCAAGGTCTTCCGATGTCCCAGCACAAAAATTTGTGTGCACACTCGTGCTGGTTCCTGGATGTGTCCAACATCCTTCAGGTGTCCTTCAACCCTTGGTTGAATATCAACATGAAGTTGACCTGCATTTACTGTTTGAGGATTCCTCATTCCCCTCGGACGCTTCCTTGAAGCTTTGTCCTCTTGTGTCCAGATACCTCCCCCTCATTGGTGGCCGAGTGAACCTATGGGTCACATCCACTCTCTCTGGCACAATCACTATGGGAACATTTTACTTTGTGACACCTTTATATTTAGTAAATGCAACTGGCAGACTATTTGCGATACTTTACAAATTGTTAATCTTCTAAACCTCTATTTCAGACTTATTCGTACGTGGACCTAAGGACTAGATGTCTATTCACATCTCATTCTATTTTCCTGGCATTCAATGTGGTTATTATCTCCCCCTAATGCCAGAAAAATGTCCTCATCAAAATACAACCAGTGTACCGGACCATAAATAAGTCCCCTTCTAAGGACTTCAAGTACTTTATGATTGACAGAGAATTGTACCTCACATAGATCCCCATTTCTCTATGAGGGCCCATATATGTACACTGCGGTGGTGAACTCGGCATGTATCCAACACGACTGAATAATCGCAGATGGGAAATACTTACTCATTTCCACGTAGTAACTGCAACGGGGAGACCATATAATATGCAGTTCGTTGAATTTGTATATACAGTACGTAAAACTGCAATGTCCCCAACTAGATGTTGGGAGATTACAATTCTGTAGGAGCAATCTTGCTATCAACTTATGCTCTTGACAAGTGATTCCGCAAGACCAATCTGGATATGTACACAAAGTACCAATATGCTCCACAGTTATGCCTCAGTCTAGGCAGTAATCATCAAATACTCACGAACTAAATTTCGTAGCATTATACATTCTGATGGATTTTATCCCGTGCTCGGGATGATTTGCTCTCAAATTAATGATTTGAGCAATAAGCTTTGTAAAAGCATGGTTCCTTATGGAAGTAAGACACACATTGGACCATCTCACTGATGCATCCAAAAGCACTATGAAATATGTAAATATTCCATATAACGGTTGAATTGGATCACATATATATCTCCTATCCAAGGAAATCTAGTGGCTCATCCTCTTCGATGAGATAAGATGGCCTTGCGATCAGTTTCCCAGTTTGCACACATCATGCATACATAATTCAATGAATTTGGAAAATTCACACCGTTAGATTGTGTCCAATTGAACCATCAATAATTTTCTCATCCTCCCAATACCAGGATGACCAAGGCAATCATGCCATATCTTGAACTTCTCAAGATTCTAGAAAATTATCTTATACGCCAATGTGTATCCAATGTATGTATAATACAATCCACAATATAGAGAAACATTTACTCTAGGATTTCATTCAAATCCTTTTTGTTGAGTCATGAGAAGGCTTCCAACCTCACTCATTATATGAGTTTCAACATAGAAACCATTGCGAATATCCTTATAACTCAGCAAGGTACGAGTAGAATCTAGATACATCAATGCATCCAAGATTATCATATAGTACCCATAGGGAGTGCAATTGTGGCTTGACCAGAACCAACAATTCCCGTATCACGACCATCACTTGTCATGATGGCTCCATTACTCTTTTCAAGAGTATGAAAATACTTCAACTCCCTTAATATTGTGTTAGTAGACCCAGTTTCTACTTAACACATTCTTCTCAATTGGACTATTTCCATAGGTTTTAGAAATAAACCAATTTCAACATATGATTGAACTCATATGGAAATAATACATATACATCATATGCATGCCAAAAGAGACTGAATCCGGTCTCTGTATATGTCACTAAAATTGAAGTCCACTAACATGTCATCGACACTCAATAGTGGACCTTCCTTTTGCTGAGCATGCTCCTGGTTATCCATGTTCTGAGGAACATCTGGAAACTTCAACCATTGGGAAATCATTGTTATGTCAAGTGAGGTAAGATTCACACTTGTTTCCATGAGCCTCTTTCCCTTGGCAATTGATTGCATGCGGATCCACCAAATGATTGGAAATATCACTTGTCCTTGCAATCAGTTATACAACCACACGTATAGCAACCACCAGAGTTGCTAGCCCTGTCATTGTTCCTGAAATGACTTTTGGCCCTTTGAGCTCTACTCTTATTCTACTTCTCATCACACCTCCACTTTCCTTCACAATTGTGGAAATTATTCAATCTAAATCCTCATACAAGGATTGACAGTGGAGAGCATCTCGATGAGATTAACATCCAGAACTACAATATTGCAGAATCTCAACTACAAGTTGATCTGATGCACATAAGAGTTGTATGCTACCATAGACTCCAAGTCATGGAGTCGGACGTGCATCCATTTCTTGTGCACTTCAAGCATCATCATCACCCTATATTGATCATATTGCTCCTCAAAAGAGCTCTAGATTATCAAATACTCTATTTTTATAGATCATGGTGTAGTGAAGTGCAATGTGACATACTTTGCTATAGTGACTATAGCTGGAGCCCCTGAGCTGGTGTGGTTATGTGGGAACTGAGACGCCGGGCTGCCAAGTTAATCTTTGCATCAACTAGGTTTGATGATTAATACCATCAGCGGCAAACTCAGCAAAAAAAATCTCTCTTGGATATGTCCAACATATCCTGCTTGAAATCATCATGCACAACTAATTTACCTTTTAGTAAATTAATTTTCAAGTATCATCAACATATAGCAACCGTCAAATTGCCTAATCAGATATGCTGATATACAAATGTGCTTTAAAATACAGTAATATACCATAAATTACTGCAAAACACATCGGAAAACAATGTATAGCTAAAAGCTAAAATCAAAAGGAAACCACGGAGAAAATGGTCATAGGCCGAAACCACTCAGCCCAAGTTTTTTTTCCCTCTCTTTTTCTTTTGTTACCAATGAAACCGGACGCATCCGGCGGCCGCGCCGTCGGTTTACTGTGCGTCCCACTTGGTAACCAGCGCCTTACCATTGCCTCGTACCAACGTAGCACGCTACGTCACCGCACCTCGCCGTGTAGAACCGCCGTTACTTCATTCGACGCCGTTGGCAGCCGCCGCCGATGCGACCTGGAGATCCAGACCAGATGGTAATGCCCGCGGCCTCGCCTTGTGCGTGGACGGGCTGAGCGCCGGCCAGAGGGCCTCGGCCGTGCGCCAGTCGACTTCGCCGATTCCACGCTCCGATGGAATCGATTTGCGTGAGTGTACATACGTACGTACAAGAGAAACAATCAGTCATTAGATTGATGATCGTAATCACAAGAAGACAACTGAATTAGCAATTTTCCTTTTATACTGACGGACGCATGCTCGTCCTCGCCGTGGATAGCGCTGTTGCCTTTGAGCATCGAGAAAACCATCCAGAAACAGTTCCTCTTTTTTTCCATATCGCCTCCTTGTTCTCTTGAACGGCCGCGTTAGTCATGCCGCCGTTGCGCCGCCGCAGCAGCCCGCAGTCCTACCGGCCGCCGTGCCGTTACCTGTTGTTGCGCGGTCAGCCGTCCCATCGAACGCTGTTGCCGACGCCACGCGCCCTCGCGATCGACGCCGTCACGCACTGGCAACATGCTGCCGCCCCGGGAGAAGCGGCGTCGTGGTGGATGGCCACCGGTTCCATTTGCCGCCGCCGAGGCCGAGCCGCCATAATCCCGGTCGTTGACGCCGCCGCCGGGAGAGGCTTGCTGCGGCAGTCACCGCTGCATCGCGCCGCGCGCTAGGAGATGCCGCGGCCAGTCCTGAGGGGCTTGCCGTCACTGGCGGCCAAGCCGGAGGGCGCCATGCTCCGGGAGATTGAGGCCGGCCACGCCCCGTCATGGGCGTCTCGCTGGTTCTCGCCACGGAAGTCGACCTCCCTTCCTCGCTGCACTGTCGTTCGTCCAGGGCCTTTCTCTCAACGGAGAGCAAAGTGCTGATAACGTATTAATAGACAGATTGCAAAATGAATCCAATCAGTATCAATTTCATTGGTGATCAATTCTTATATACTCCCTCCGTTCGGAATTATTTGTCTCGGAAATGGATGTATCTAGAACTAAAATACGTCTAGATACATCCATTTCTACGACAAGTAATTCCGAACGAAGGGAGTACAACGGGAGGGGGCGCAAGCGAAGGGACGCGTCCACTCGATGGGGAGCGAGGAAACCGTCGTGACGCTTGCCGGATTGGCAACGCACGTTCAGTTATACAAGGAAGGATTATCTCATTAATTACAATATTAATTAAATCCTAACACATAGGCCAGGAGAGAAAGCGCATCCATTGAATTCCTTGACCGACCTAATCAAGTGATACGATGTGATGCTTTGTTCGTCGCTGGGCGATCTCATTTCCAGTACATGCGGAAGAGCTCTCGGCCATTCACCGGTGTGCGTGCCACGGTGTACGTTCCGCTCCGGAGATAGCCGCGACTGCGCACGCACGCTGGCGAACGCAATGAATGCCCGCGGGAACCTTGGGATCATCGGTCGAGGCTGCCACCGAGTCCCTCTCCTCATACGTGGTACCAACCGAACCTGGACAAACTCCCCCGACACCGAACCTGAAAGACACGCCGTGCTCTGACGTTGAAAACTGCCATACTCGCCAGTTGAGACGTGGCGAGGGCACTAAAACTCTCTCGGCATCGGTGGTATCCTCAACTCACCATAGTTCAAATCTTGATGCTCGCATTATTCCTGGATTTATTTTAGGATTTCCGGCGATATGTTTTTAGTGGGAGGAGACGTTTCCGTCGACGACGAGCCTGCGATGACTTCGTAAATCTCAAGATGATATGCCGGCTCAGTCTCTCGGAGGTGCTCATAGGGATAGGGTGTGCGTGTGTGCGTTCATAAGGGTGAGTGTATGCGCGTGTATATGAGCGCTTGTGTTGTATTGATGCTAAAAAAAAAATTATCCTTGAACTGACCACTAGATCGGCTCCTTTCTACTGGGTTGGTGGCATGAAAGGAACCACGTACTTTCTTTGAGAGGAGTGAAAAGAACCACGTTGGTCTCTCACGTGCCACTTCACCCGTGCTCTCACGACTCAAGGGCATTTCACCCCTCCTGCCGGCGCCGCCGCAAGACTACGTCGTGTCCTGTGGCCTTAGACCATGGAGGTGTGGTAGATCTCGGTCTTTACCGGTGAGAGAGATGTTTTTTCGTGTCTTTTTGGTTCATTTAGGTTTTATGTCATGCTAAAAAAATGAGGCGATGGCGGCTCCCTGAAGATGGAATAAGATTCTACCTGCCTAGCCCGGCGTCTTGGTGATGTGTCTAGCACCGTTGAAGGGCATGTGTAGGTGTTTCTTCGACAGATTTTTGCAGGATTCGGTCGGCCTTTGTTTTTTATGGATATGCGTACTTGGATCTGATCTTTGTTGCTTTGCATATGTGTGTCTATAGGTTGGATACTTTTGAAGTACACTTCTCTTCACCGACGACAGTTGTTGTTCTCGTGGGTTAGTCACGTGGGGCCTTAACATGACGACTTCACGACTGTCAACTACAACAAGATTACCCAGCTCCGGTAAGGAAGGGACGATGATGGCCCACACCTTGGCTGGCGTCGGTATTTGTACTTGTCGCTATGTGGTCTGTGGACCTGGATGTAGTTTTCTACTTCTAGTATTCTTTGTACTGACATGACTATTATTATAATGAATAAATCAGACCACGCCCCCTCCCCCCTCCCCCAGCAAAAAAGGACCATAATATTTAGCAAACAACCACTCAGGAGGAGTGCTTATCGAACGAATTCGGTCGCCGGGGAGAAGGCCCAGCAGGCGTATCGCCCCCCTCCCCCTCGATCGTTGGCCATGGGATGGCCAGGGCGAACCCCCATTTAACCATTGGCCCAGTTTACTGTTTCATTTAAAAATGCCATGAATAAAGAAAATACATATTTTTCTTATAACAAACAGAGGAAACATAAAATGTATAATTTCCATGAATATGAAATTATGAAAAAAAATCTATGCTACTTTATAGCAATGTCATGCTAATTTATAAATTTACAAATGGTATGATTAAAAAAATGTGTTGCGTGGTCTTTTTTTATGAATTCTGTCTTGGAGATGTCTCACTGTAAAAAGGCATGTTTTGAAGAACATTATTTATTTGTTTTTATGTATGACCAATGCCATGCTGTATTTTTTTGCTTTATTTGGTCATTGTGCAAAAATTTACGAAAAAATCCATGTCAATGAAATAAAATAAAATTGCCATCCTCTTAATAATAGAACTTTCATCTTGTTAATAATGAAAATGTCGTGCCAATAACAATAAATATGTCAGACTCTCAATAATAAAACAGTCATCCTCCTAATAATAAAAATGTCATGTTCTTAATCATAAAACTCTCACCCTCTTAATAACAAAAAATCCATGTTATTAACTATTAAAATGACATGCTTTCAGTAATAAAAATGTCATCCTCTTAATAATAAAAATGCCATGTGACAAAGTAGAAAAATAATTCCAAAACTGACAGGAAATAAGTGATCACATTTCCCAAAAGCTTGCCATGGGGGGCATTACAAAAAAAGACTTAGAAATTGTCATGCTAAAAACACACATGGCAAGTTTACAAAAAAACTCATCTAAAAATAGAGATTTTTTGTTCTTAAAAAACATTGAAAATCTGGTTTTTCAGATAAACAAATGAAAAAATGAATTTAAAGAATTTAGCTTCAAATGTATAAAACCAAGTTTTAGTACATGTTCCCACAAACCTGCTTCAGCCCAACTAGTGAAGAGTACGCAGCCTCACACCGCTTGGGTTTTTTGAAAAACAAAATTACAAACAGCGAACGCCTCGAGAGAGCTGACGCGGCGTTGGCGTTGCACCTGGATACTACTAGGAACAGCTGGGAAGGCGTTCGTCAGGGTTGGGCTCCTTGGACTATATAGCAAAAAACCACCACAATTCGGGCTATGGTTATAGAAAACTACCGTTTTTTTAATTTTTCAAAATGTTACCACTATTTTGGTTGGCTGTTCCAAAAAACTACTACATTGCGTTGATGACTATGTTAGTAATTTTAATCGTGTTTATGACATCGCTGGCCCACCTGTCAGCTTTGATCGTTTGTTTGACCGTTATTTACATATGGGACCAACATGTAAGCTTCCTCTCTTTCTTCTCTCCATCTCCTTCCCTGAACTCTCTCTCTCTTTCTCTTGAGCCACCACAACCATGCCACTCTCACCAGCGTCGCCGCCGCCAAGCCTAAATCGAGCCACCATGGCTATGCCCGTCACCGCCACGCCCAGACTCAGTCGTCCCCTTCCCCTAGTCCTGCGCTCGCCCAGGTCAGCTCCGATGCGCAGTAGGTCGACCACGGTAATATGGGCGACCCCGGCGAGAATTTCGTTGTGTTGCTGCTGCTGCCTGGACCTCGGTACCGTGGCTGGCGGAGTAGCAGTCGCAAGGAGCAGCGGCAAGCAACAATGGCAAGGAGCAGCAGCCCCGGCAAGGAGGAGCAACCGCAAGCAGTAGCATCGGGAAAGGAGCAGTGGCGGCGGCTGTCGGTGTCAAAACCGACGGATCTCGGGTAGGGGGTCCCGAACTGTGTGTCTAAGATTGATGGTAACAGGAGACAGGGGACACGATGTTTACCCAGGTTTAGGCCCTCTCTATGGAGGCAATACCCTACTTCCTGCTTGATTGATCTTGATGAATATGAGTATTACAAGAGTTGATCTACCATGAGATCGTAATGGCTAAACCCTAGAAGTCTAGCCTGTATGACTATGGTATTGAGTATCTTCTTTCCGGACTACACCCTCCGGTTTATATAGTCACCGGGGGGATCTAGGGTTACATAGAGTCGATTACATAAGATGGAATCTTCATAGTTGTTCGCCAAGCTTGCTTTCCACGCCAAGGAGAGTCTTATCCGGACATGGGTACAGTCTTTGGCCTTCATATCTTCACAGCCCACCAGTCCGGCCCATAGATAACAGGCCGGACGCCCGAGGACCCCTTAGTCCAGGACTCCCTCAGTAGCCCCTGAACCTGACTTCAATGACAAGGTATCCGGCGCATAGTGCTGTCTTCGACATTGCAAGGCGGGTTCCTCCTTCCGAACTCTCGAATAGTCTCCAGACGAATTGATCGTGTCCGGGCCTGTAACACACACCGCACACAACCGCAGAGAGTATATAATAACACACAAATCCAATCTGCTGGCAACTTTAGTAATGTGACGTCACGACTGTCCGGTCATAATTTCGAACTGTTTTCGCCCGCACGTTTCGAGACGCGGTTGTCATTGGCACGTCTTGCCAAAGCAGAGATCGTGTCCCCTTATTACGAGATTTTCATCAATACAAGCGTGGGTAACCCAACCATCCTGCGAGAAAGATTCCTTAGGAATAGGTAGGTTCTTAGGCTTAGGAGGAGACGTTCAATACCGGAGGTATTTATAAAGGAACCAAGGGCTGTCTTGTTATGCCAAACCTCTCCTAAGCCTCCCCAACCCCGAGTTCCAGCACCCAAGGTTTGAGTCCATTGCTTTCAGCCTTCCCATCATGTCCGGATCCAGCTCCCAAGGCCGATGGGTGGCTTCCTCCGTTACAGAGGAGGATATCACAAAACTTCGGGCGGCCAGATATCTGACCGCAGAGATCCACCACGGGCTTCCTGCTCAAGTACAAGTTATTCCGGCCCCCAGATCTGGCGAGAGGGTGGTATTCGTCTCCCACTTCCTCTGGGGGTTAGGGTGTGCTCTTCACTCCTTTGTCCGAGGGCTAATGTTTTATTACGGACTAGATTTTCATGATCTTGCCCCGGACTCTATCCTCCATGTCTCGGCGTTTATCATTACATGCGAGGCCTTCCTTTGAATCTCCCCACACTTCGGCTTATGGCTCAAGACCTTTAGTGTGAAGCCGAAGGTAGTCGACGGGGAACAGGCGGAGTGCGGTGGTGCTACAATCAGCCAACTCGCCAACACTCCCCGGCCAAAAGGTTCTTTTACCGAGGCTGCCAATTACTGGCAGCGGGAGTGGTTTTATATTACAGAGCCCCGCAGTGCTAATGGGTAGCTGCCCCCACCTTCCGTCCCGGCCCACCATTACAGCTCGTGTCATGGGTCAACAAGGGGCTAGACCGGGGATCAGTGGATGAAGTGCGGACCTTACAAAGCCGCATCCGAACCCTCCTCGAGAGAGATATCGATCTTGTCAGTGTGATCCAAGTGATGTTAGTTCGCCGAATCCTACCCTGCCAGCGCAGGCCTCGCCGCATGTGGGAGTTTAATCCAGAAGGACCACAAACCCTCCAACACTTCTTCGGTGCCACGCATGAAGGGATGTGGAAGTTATTTTTTGGGAAGCGGAAACATTGGCCGGATACTGCTGAGGACGCTGGCCTTAACTGTAATCATCCGGATACCGCGGTAAGCACTTGGCTTTCGAATACTTTGTGGTCATGCATACAGTAATATGGTATTGAGCAAGCTATCTTTTTCCAGGGCTGGATAAAGAAGGTGGAACTGATTATGTGTTCGGCCCCTCTGCCCGAGGGTCCAGCGAATCCTGTCCTAGCAAGGATGCTGGCCCCAACACCATACCATATGCCGGAGAAGGAGGACGAGGCGGAGGGCAAGAGGACCAATTATGGCCTCTATTCCCAAGGAACCTTGGAATTTGTGTCCGGAGGAATAAAAATCGCCTCATTCGAAGACAAAAGTGAAGGGGGGGCCACTATCCCCTTCCCTTCCAGGAAGAAGAGGGCCGCCTCCGAAGATTGGGAGAAGCAGGCTCCTAAGCGAGGCAAGATGCCTCTGGGGGGTGGCCCAGGCCTGGAGGACGTCGAAGCACAGTCTCATGAGAGGATAAGCCTCCGGCCAAATCATAAGTGAACAACGCTGTTTTAAACCTATCCCCTTTTTTTTCTTATGATGCCTGGAATATATATTTTTTGCAGCTCAGCGCCTAGCTCCCTTCAACAATCCTCTTCCTCGGGGGACCTTCTCCCAAAGATGATGGAAAGCAAGATGCCCCCACCGGCTTCTCTGTCCAATAGGGCAGACGACCTTGAGGTGTCGTCGCGGAGGGTCTCTGATGTCTACTACACAACCTTCTTCTTGTAGACGTTGTTGGGCCTCCAAGTGCAGAGGTTTGTAGGACAGTAGAAAATTTCCCTCAAGTGGATGACCTAAGGTTTATCAATCCGTAGGAGGCGTAGGATGAAGATGGTCTCTCTCAAGCAACCCTACAACCAAATAACAAAGAGTCTCTTGTGTTCCCAACACACCCAATACAACGGTAAATTGTATAGGTGCACTAGTTCGGCGAAGAGATGGTGAACCAAGTGGTATATGGATAGTAGATACATGTATTTGTAATCTGAAATTATAAAAACAGCAAGGTAGCAAGTGATAAAAGTGAGCGTAAACGGCATTGCAATGCGTTGAAACAAGGCCTAGGGTTCATACTTTCGCTAGTGTAAGTTCCCTCAACAATAATATCATAATTGGATCACATAACTATCCCTCAACATGCAACAAAGAGTCACTCCAAAGTCACTAATAGCGGAGAACGAACAAAGAGATTATGGTAGGGTACGAAACCAGCTCAGAGTTATTCTTTCCAATCAATCCGTTGGGCTATTCCTATGAGTGTCACAAACAGCCCTAGAGTTTGTACTAGAATAACACCTTAAGACACAAATCAACCAAAACCCTAATGTCACCTAGATACTCCAATGTCACCTCAAGTATCCGTGGGTATGATTATACGATATGCATCACACAATCTCAGATTCATCTATTCAACCAACACATAGAACCTCAAAGAGTGCCCCAAAGTTTCTACCGGAGAATCACGACGAAAACATGTGCCAACCCCTATGCATAGGTTCATGGGCGGAACCCGCAAGTTGATCACCAAAACATACATCAAGTGAATCACGTGGTATCCCATTATCACCACAGATACGCATGGCAAGACATACATCAAGTGTTCTCAAATCATTGAAGACTCAATCCGATAAGATAACTTCAAAGGAGAAACTCAATTCATTACAAGAGAGTAGAGGGGGAGGAGAAACATAAAATCCAACTATAATAGCAAAGCTCGCGATACATCAAGATCGTATCATCTCAAGAACGCGCGCGAGAGAGATCAAACACATAGCTACTGGTACATACCCTCAGCCCTGAGGGAGAACTACTCCCTCCTCGTCAGGGAGAGCACCGGGATGATGAAGATGGCCACCGGAGAAGGATTGCCCCCTACGGCAGGGTGCCGGAACAGGTCTAGATTGGTTTTCGGTGGCTACGGAGGCTTCTGGCGGCGGAACTCCCGATCTATTGTATGTTCTGGAAGTTTTAGGATACGTAGGTATATATGGGTACAGGAAGTACGCTGGTGGAGCTTCATGGGCCCCACGAGGCAGGGGGGCGTGCCCTAGGGGGGTGGGCACGCCCCCCACCCTCGTGGGCACCTCCCTTCTCTCCTGACATGGGGTCCAAGTCCATCCGGTAGCTTTCCTTCCAAAAATAACTTCTCCAGTTGATTTCGTTCCGTTTCGACTCCGTTTGATATTCCTTTTCTTCGAAACACTCAAATAGGCAAAAAACAGCAATTCTGGGCTGGGCCTCCGGTTCATAGGTTAGTCCCAAAAATAGTATAAAAGTGGATAATAAAGCCCAGTATTGCCCAAAACAGTAGATAACATAGCATGGAGCAATCAAAAATTATAGATACGTTGGAGACGTATCAAGCATCCCCAAGCTTAATTCCTGCTCGTCCTCGAGTAGGTAAATGATAAAAACAGAATTTTTGATGCGGAGTGCTACTTGGCATAATTTTAATGTAATTCTTCTTAATTGTGGTATGAATATTCAGATCCATAAGATTCAAGACAAATGTTCATATTGACATAAAAATGATAATACTTCAAGCATACTAACAAAGCAATTATGTCTCTCAAAATAACATGGCTAAAGAAAGTTATCCCTACAAAATCATATAGTCTGGCTATGCTCTATCTTCACCATACAAAATATTTAAATCATGCACAACCCCAATGACAAGCCAAGCAATTGTTTCATACTTTTGATGTTCTCAAACTTTTTCAATCTTCACGCAATACATGAGCGTGAGCCATGGACATAGCACTATAGGTGGAATAGACTGGTGGTTGTGGAGAAGACAAAAAGGGAGAAGATAGTCTCACATCTACTAGGCGTATCAACGGGCTATGGAGATGCCCATCAATAGATATCAATGTGAGTGAGTAGGGATTGCCATGCAACGGATGCACTAGAGCTATAAGTGTATGAAAGCTCAAAAAGAAACTAAGTAGGTGTGCATCCAACTTGCTTGCTCACGAAGATCTAGGGTATTTTGAGGAAGCCCATCATTGGAATATACAAGCCAAGTCTATAATGAAAGATTCCCACTAGTATATGAAAGTGACAATATAGGAGACTCTATACCATGAAGATTATGGTGCTACTTTGAAACACAAGTGTGGTAAAAGGATAGTAGCATTGTCCCTTCTCTCTTTTTCTCTCACTTTTTAGGCCTTCTCTTTTTTATGACCTCTTTTTATTATTATTATTTGGGCTTCTTTGGCCTCTTTTATTTATTTATTTTCGTCCGGAGTCTCATCCCGACTTGTGGGGGAATCATAGTCTCCATCATCCTTTCCTCACTGGGACAATGCTCTAATAATGATGATCATCACACTTTTATTTACTTACAACTCAAGAATTACAACTCGATACTTAGAACAAGATATGACTCTATATGAATGCCTCCGGCGGTGTACCAGGATGTGCAATGACTCATGAGTGACATGTATGGAAGAATTATGAACGGTGGCTTTGCCACAAATACAATGTCAACTACATGATCATGCATAGCAATATGACAATGATGAAGCGTGTCATAATAACGGAACGGTGGAAAGTTGCATGGCAATATATCTCGGAATGGCTATGGAAATGCCATGATAGGTAGGTATGGTGGCTGTTTTGAGGAAGGTATATGGTGGGTGTATGTTACCGGCGAAAGGTGCGCGGTATTAGAGAGGCTAGCAATGGTGGAAGGGTGAGAGTGCGTATAATCCATGGACTCAACATTAGTCATAAAGAACTCACATACTTATGCAAAAATTTATTAGTTGTCGAAACAAAGTACTACGCGCATGCTCCTAGGGGGATAGATTGGTAGGAAAAGACCTTCGCTCGTCCCCAACCGCCACTCATAAGGAAGGCAATCAATAAATAAATCATGCTCCGAAAGATATAAGTGAAGATCAATGAGTAGTCGAATAATTATGCAACTATGTGAAGACTCTCTAACATTTAATAATTTCAGATCTTGATAATTTATTCAAACAGCAAGCAAAGCAAAATAAAATGACATCTAAGAATAGCAAACATCATGTGAAGAAGCAAAAACTTAGGATCAACCGATACTAACCGATAGTTGTTGAAGAAGAAAGGTGGGATGCCAACCGGGGCATCCCCAAGCTTAGACGCTTGAGACTTCTTGAAATATTATCTTGGGATTCCTTGGGCATCCCCAAGCTTGAGCTTTTGTGTCTCCTTAATTCCTCTCATATCACGGTCTCCCTAAATCTCAAAAGCTTCATCCACACAAAACTCAACAAGGACTCGTGAGATAAGTTAGCATAACACATTGCAAAAACCTTATCATACTCTACTGTAGCAAACCACTAAAATTATTATTCAATATTGCATAATAAATGCCTCTGCATATTTAATAGTCCTATCCTCAAATAGAATCATTAAAGAAGCAAACATATGCAAACAATGCAAACATAACAACAATCTGCCTAAACAGGACAGTCTGTAAATAATGCAGCAACATCCATACTTCCCTAGCTCCAAAAATTATGAAAGAAAATTCATACTGTAGTAAATTTATCAGAGATTAATATGCAAAAGGTTTCAACATTTTATCACATTCTGACTTTTCTAGGGAATTATTGCAACAGTGGTAAATTTTCTGTTTTCAAACAGCAACATGTGGACTTCTAAAATAGGCATAGTAAAGGCTATCAATGCCACTTTTATTGAAATAAAAGTTGAAAACACTGTTATAAATAACAGAAAGCAAATCCTAACAAAATAAATTGACACTCCAAGCAAAACACATATCATGTGGTGAATAAAAATATAGCTCCAAGTAAAGTTACCGATGAACGAAGACGAAAGAGGGGATGCTTTCCGGGGCATCCCCAAGCTTAGGCTTTTGGTTGTCATTTAATATTACCTTGGGGTGCTTTGGGCATCCCCAATCTTAGGCTCTTGCCACTCCTTATTCCATAGTCCATCGAATCTTTACCCAAAACTTGAAAACTTCACAACACAAAACTTAACAGAAAACTCGTAAGCTCCGTTAGTATAAGAAAGTAAATCACCACTTCAAGGTACTGCAATTAACTCATTCTTTATTTATATTGGCGTTAAACCTACTGTATTCCAACTTCTCTATGGTTTATAAACTCTTTTACTAGCCATAAATTCATCAAAATAAGTAAACAACACATGAAAAACAGAATCTGTCAAAAACAGAACAGTCTGTAGTAATCTGAATCAAACGTATACTTCTGGAACTCATTAAATTCTAAAATAAATTGCTGGACCTGAGGAATTTATCTATTAATCATCTGAAAAAATAATTAACTAAATAGTACTCTCCAAATAAAAATGGCAGCAATTCTCGTGAACGCTAAAGTTTCTGTTTTTTACAGCATGATCGCAAAGACTTCCCCCAAGTCTTCCGAAAGGTTCTACTTGGCACAAACACTAATTAAAAGCATAAAACCACATATAAACAGAGGCTAGATGAATTATTTATTACTAAATATGAGAAAAAAGCAAGGAACAAAAATAAAATTGGGTTGCCTCCCAACAAGCGCTATCATTTAACGCCCCTAGCTAGGCATGATGATTTCAACGATGCTCACATAAAAGATAAGAATTGTAACATAAAGAGAGCATCATGAAGAATATAACTAGCACATTTAAGTCTAACCCACTTCCTATGCATAGGGATTTTGTGAGCAAACAACTTGTGGGAACAAGAATCAACTTGCATAGGAAGGTAAAGCAAGCAAAACTTCAAGATTTTAAGCACATAGAGAGGAAACTTGATATTATTGCAATTCCTACAAGCATAAGTTCCTCCCTCATAATAATTTTCAGTAGCATCATGAATGAATTCAACAATATAACCAGCACCTAAAGCATTCTTTTCATGATCTACAAGCATAGAATTTTTATTACTCTCCACATAAGCAAATTTCTTCTCATGAATAATTGTGGGAGCAAACTCAACAAAATAACTATCATGTGATTGAAAATTAAGATCAAGATGACAAGTTTCATGGTTATCATTATTCTTTAAAGCATACGTGTCATCACAATAATTATCATAGATAGCAACTTTGTTCTCATAATCAATTGGAACCTCTTCCGGAATAGTCGATTCATCACAAAATAAAGTCATGACCTCTCCGAAGCCACTTTCATCAACATAATCATCATAAATAGGAGGCATGCTTTCATCATAATAAATTTGCTCATCAAAACTTGGGGGACAAAAATATCATCTTCATCAAACATAGCTTCCCCAAGCTTGAGGCTTTGCATATCATTAGCATCATGGATATTCAAGGAATTCATACTAACAACATTGCAATCATGCTCATCATTCAAATATTTAGTGCCAAATATTTTATAGATTTCTTCTTCTAGCACTTGAGCACAATTATCCTTTCCATCATACTCATGAAAGATATTAAAAAGGTGAAGCGTATGAGACAAACTCAATTCCATTTTTTATAGTTTTTTTATAAACTAAACTAGTGATAAAACAAGAAACTAAAAGACTCGATTGCAAGATCTAAATATATACCTTCAAGCGCTAACCTCCCCGGCAACGGCGCCAAAAAAGAGCTTGATGTCTACTACACAACCTTCTTCTTGTAGACGTTGTTGGGCCTCCAAGTGCAGAGGTTTGTAGGACAGTAGCAAATTTCCCTCAAGTGGATGACCTAAGGTTTATCAATCCATAGGAGGCGTAGGATGAAGATGGTCTCTCTCAAGCAACCCTGCTACCAAATAAAAAAGAGTCTCTTGTGTCCCCAACACACTCAATACAACGGTAAATTGTATAGGTGCACTAGTTCGGCGAAGAGATGGTGAAACAAGTGGTATATGGATAGTAGATAAAGGTATTTGTAATCTGAAATTATAAAAACAGCAAGGTAGCAAGTGATAAAAGTGAGCGTAAACAGTATTGCAATGCGTTGAAATAAGGCCTAGGGTTCATACTTTCGCTAGTGTAAGTTCCCTCAACAATAATATCATAATTGGATCACATATCTATCCCTCAACATGCAACAAAGAGTCACTCCAAAGTCACTAATAGCGGAGAATGAACGAAGAGATTATGGTAGGGTATGAAACCACCTCAAAGTTATTCTTTCCAATCAATCCGTTGGGCTATTCCTATGAGTGTCACAATCAGCCCTAGAGTTCGTACTAGAATAACACCTTAAGACACAAATCAATCAAAACCCTAATGTCACCTAGATACTCCAATATCACCTCAAGTATCCGTGGGTATGATTATACGATATGCATCACACAATCTCAGATTCATCTATTCAACCAACACATAGAACCTCAAAGAGTGCGCCAAAGTTTCTACCGGAGAATCACGACGAAAACATGTGCCAACCCCTATGCATAGGTTCATGGGCGGAACCCGCAAGTTGATCACCAAAACACACATCAAGTGAATCACGTGGTATCCCATTGTCACCACAGATACGCACGGCAAGACATACATCAAGTGTTCTCAAATCATTAAAGACTCAATCCGATAATATAACTTCAAAGGGGAAACTCAATTCATTACGAGAGAGTAGAGGGGGAGGAGAAACATAAGATCCAACTATAATAGCAAAGCTCGTGATACATCAAGATCGTATCATCTCAAGAACACAAGAGAGAGAGAGAGATCAAACACATAGCTACTGGTACATACCCTCAGCCCCGAGGGAGAACTACTCCCTCCTCATCATGGAGAGCATCGGGATGATGAAGATGGCCACCGGAGAAGGATTGCCCCCTCCGGCAGGGTGCCGGAACGGGTCTAGATTGGTTTTCGGTGGCTACGGAGGCTTCTAGCGGCGGAACTCCCGATCTATTGTATGTTCTGGAAGTTTTAGGATACGTAGGTATATATGGGTGCAGGAAGTACGTCGGTGGAGGTTCGGGGGCCCCATGAGGCAGGGGGCGCGCCCCGACCCTCGTGGGCACCTCCCTTCTCTCCTGACGTGGGGTCCAAGTCCAATCAGTAGCTTTCCTTCCAAAAATAACTTCTCCAGTTGATTTCGTTCCGTTTCGACTCCGTTTGATATTTCTTTTCTTCGAAACACTGAAATAGGCAAAAAACAGAAATTCTGGGTTGGGCCCCCGGTTAATAGGTTAGTCCCAAAAATAATATAAAAGTGGATAATAAAGCCCAATATTGCCCAAAACAGTAGATAACATAGCATGGAGCAATCAAAAATTATAGATACGTTGGAGACGTATCAGTCTCCCCCGACCAACAAGTGGTGCAAGGGATGACGAAGACGCTACACGAAGGTGATACTTCGGCGGCACAGGGTCCGGGGAACAACAATGAAGACCCCGAACAATCCGGAATGCGGGCGGATACAAATAAACGAATCCCTTCAAGGGGTGACCGTATTCCCGCGGCTGCTTCCGGAGTCCCAGAGGCGCCGGATATCTTGACGAACATGCTGTGGCAGTCGTCCGTTTCAGATGAACATCGTACCTTGATGGGTACGGTGGTTAAAAAGGTCCCATCCGCAAAGAGCGGATTGAATGAGGCCTTTGCGAGTCTGCTGAGAGGCTTTGAGGTTTGTACTGTAATATGTGCAATTGTGTTTTATTCAGAAAATACACCTGTGTATAGACAGTAGCCCCTGAGACTCAGATTGGCTTCCCACAGGAAGCGAACGGAGGATCAAAATAAACATCCGAGGACTAATCCGATTAACTTTGAACACAGGTTGCTTCCCCCCTGGCTACTTCCCAGACTGCGGATATTGCCGAGCTGCAACGGAAGCTTGATGTAGCCGGGGATGACATTACATTAATCAATATGCGTCTTGACGAGTCCCAAGGTATGTATTCGGAGCAGTCCCTGCACATACATTTTTGTGATATAAGCATGACGCTGAAAGTTGTGCCTCGCTGCAGATGGCGCTGCCGCCGTTGAAATTCTTTGGGCGGAGCTAGCCCCACGTAGTAATGCGACTGCCCAGAAGGCATCGGCTGAGTTAAAAGCCGAACGAGCTGCTCGGCATCAAGACGAGGAGAAGATATCCACGATGGCGCTCGAGCTAAAAAGTGCTGCTAGCCGGTGTGAACTCCTTGAGAAGGAGAATGAAGCCAAAATGGCTAAAATTTACCAGGCCCTACGAGAGGTGAGAGAAGCGCGGTCTGAATCCAGAGCAGTCCGTGAGGAGATCCGACAAGCTGGGGAGATTGCAGCTGGTAAGCCATTTTTGCTACAGGCTAAGTTCGGCGATCTGAACTATGCTCAGCTTAACCAATTGTGGAGTTCTCCGAACGAGTTTTTAGATTTTCCGAAGAGTTCTTCCGATGCAGTGCAGTATTATTAGGCGCGAGACGGGTACGCAATGGAGAAGCTTTTCTGGTCACAATTCGGCGCCTCGAAGCGCCCCCTGTTGCTGAATGAGCAGATGTCCCAGTAGGCCGAGCTTCATAGGATATCCGGTGCTGCCATGAAGAACGTCATAATCCAGTTATGGCCAACTGAGCCTATTTCGAATATCTATTTCGGCTTGGTGCAACGGCTTGTTGACGCAGTGCCGTGTATCGACACTGTGAAGCGATCGGTGTGCATCGAGGGTGCAAGGATGGCTTTTGCTCGAGTCAAGACGTCCTGGGGGAATATGAAGGCCATCGATGTTGTGGTGAAGAGTCCACCCAAGGGCAAGGACCGCCACGAACCGGAGAATTATTTTGAAGACGTCCTTGTAGTCGCCCGCTTGATAGAGGGTCAATGCTTGAAAGACATAATGTTCGAGTGAAGTGTATGAGAATTGTACGAGAGAATTTTATAGTAAAAGTATTTGTATATTTTGCTCGAAAGCTTGTGTTCCTCCTGTGCGGCCGTTTTAATATAATCTGAAAGTTTTCCAGTCGTCGGCTTTAGCCCCCTTGTAGGAAGTACATGGGTGTTCGAAAAAGCATCTGATCACTCTTGACCCAACGTCTTGATCCGTGAAGGAGGTGTTGATGCGGCGAACCAGGCAACCAGACTATAGGGCGTTAACACTTTCACTTAGCCATAGGAGTTTTACGGTGGGTCTACAACATAGCCCCTAGTATGTATGCGGCTTACTCATACGATGCGTTTACATAATTGACCAGAAAGAGGTCCTTCGTGTGAAACGAAGGAATTGCTAGAGATCCGATAAGTCATTGAGTGGTTGACCAGCTCTCGCCGCATCATGACAGTCAGCTTTCGGCTTTCTCTACTGAGGTGCGTCACCGGGTGAACCGGTAGCACAATCATAGTAGTTCTCCCTTTACTACCCTAGCCGATAGAGCGGAATGTAGGATAGCAAGCACAGGAGCCGGGCAACCCAACTATTGACCCAAGACATGATTCGGAGCTGATGCATATAAGGCCAAACTCGCGACACTGAAGTACGCTGTAAAAGTTGTTCGGCCTTTGTTGGCAACTCATTTGTTCCCGTGCCGAGCCCCTGGCAAGTTAAGCTGGGGTATATCTATGAAACAATGATAGGAGGCGTATTCATTTTGCGAAAAAATGTAATCGATTAATTAGGATAATTTGAACTGGGACCTGAGTGATATGCTAATGGTTACTTGATATACATAAAGGCCATGACCCCGGCAATTTGATATGCCCTGGGTCGAAGGCAGAGGAAAAAGGCATGTTACAGGCTCGAAAAGAGAGTGTGGTCTACAAAAAGTTATTTTGGATCTCTTGTCTTACGTCTGCGCCGGCTGTCCTCCGCGAGGGGAATCCTTGAAGGGGGTAGCCCCGTAGGTGAGTGTACGGATCCGAACTCCTATGGGGTCGGTCGTAGGTGTTTCCGCTTTGCCCCACCTGCTTTTAAGAGATAATGAAAGAAAAGAAAATAGGAAAATGGTTAAAGAATGTTACCGGAGTGCCTGCAGACTTGTCCGTATTGTGCTTCCGTTAATGCCCATGGTATCTTTAGTGCGTTATTATGTATGCGCGATATGGTTTTAACGGGTATACGAGATGGGCAGCGGAAGCCGAACTGCTATTTCTGTTCTGGATTTGATCGATCTTCAGGGGGAAATTGCTTCCGCCCTCTGGCATTTAGCTGGTGAGCCGCTCCATTGTCCCTATTGCCTGGTGGCCTATTTCCATTGTGTCTGGCGTTGAGCCTGCCGGTCTGCTTGAGGATCCAACAACTTCTGATGGTGTGATTAGCTGGTTTATTGGGGTGGCCATGAATCTGGCAGGGCCGGTCCAATATCCTGTCTAGTTTGGATGGTCCGTCTCTGTTTGCCTTGAATGGCTTTTTCCGTTGACCAGGCTTGGGATTGCTAAATCTGGCGTTGACCGCTGTGTCGCGTGATCTTTCATTATCATTGCGACTGTTGTGTATGCTTCGTCGTGGCTTGCCCTTGCCGTATCGGATTTCGGAAGTGCCCGAGTCGCTGGCGCTGTTGCTTCTATGAGCGAGCCAACTGTCTTCTCCCGTGCAAAAGCGGGTCATTAGAGCGGTAAGGGCTATCATGGATCTAGGTCCTTCTTGACTGAGGTGGTGTGCAAGCCATTCGTCCCAGACGCTATGTTTAAAGGCCGCAAGGGCCTCCTCGTCCGGACAGTCAATGATTTGGTTCTTTTTAAGTAGGAACCTGGTCCAGAGCTTCCTGGCCGACTCTCCGGGCTGTTGGACAATGTTACTTAAGTCATCGGCGTCCGGTGGCCGAACATATGTTCCTTGGAAGTTGTTGCGAAAGGCGTCCTCCAAATCCTCCCAGCTGCCGATAGAATTTTCCGGCAGACTGTTTAACCAGTACCGAGATGGTCCTTTGAGTTTTAGTGGTAGGTATTTGATGGCATGAAGGTCGTCTCCGCGGGCCATGTGGATATGGAGGAGGAAGTCCTCGATCCATACCGCAGGATCCGTTGTTCCATCGTATGATTCAATATTCATGGGTTTGAACCCATCTGGGAATTCATGCTCCATTACTTCATTTGTGAAGCAAAGAGGGTGTGCGACGCCTCTATGTTGGGCCACACTGCGGCGTATCTCCGACAGAGTCCATCTGCGGTTTTCAGCCTGGGTGTGGCTAGGTTTGTCACGTCCGAATAGGTGGCCGTCATCATGTGTCGAGGTATGTCCTTGCGATCTGTAGATCGCTCTTGAGTGTCCTGCTTTGCTACCCAAGTCTTGTTGATGGTCATATGTATAACCCCGAGCTGTTTTGTTCTTGCTTTTTCTGCGAGGTGGGGCGGTCTGGTGTTCGGCTTGAGTTGCCGCTTTACTTGGGCCCAGTTGTGGTCGACCTGCCGCATTGTGCAATGATGGTACGGGCTCCAGTGCCTTATATCGTCGCCCCGGGGCAGCAATCTATGCTTCGGGTAGCTTTTGGCTGGTCCACTAAGGCCGTATTCTTCGGCGGCATCTATCATTGAGCAGATCTTGGTCAGCTTGAAGCTGCTGCTGCTTCTTTTTCAGGCTCCTTGCAGTGGCTATTAGGTGGCGCTTAAAGCGCTCCTGCTCACGAGGTTCCTCAGGCACGATGAAATCCTCAGTGCTGAGGCCCACCTCATCCTCGGAGAGCGGAAGGTAATTGTCATCCTCCGAATATTTGTGTGTGGCCTGTTTAGCAGGGCTAACCTGCCCATCTTCCCGTTCATCTTGTTCATTAGTTGTATCAACGGGGTCTTTGTTGTCATCAACATCATTGTCCATGCCGTCGATATTCTCGGAGTCGTAATCAAGTGTATCGGTTGAATCCTCGATCGTGGCTATAAAGTGGGTGGCGGGTGGGAAGTAAAATTCTCCATTGTCAGCCCCTAGTTCGAGCCGGATATAGTTTGGTTGAGAGTCCTCCGCCAAGGACATGTTTTTTAATGAGTTTAGCACATCGCCCAAAGGCGAGTGCTGGAAGATGTCTGCGGCGCTGAATTTGAAGTTGATAAACGATCAAGCTCGGCGTCCGCGGGCTCGTGCGGTTCGGAACCTACAGCTGGGGACGAGTCCGGCGGTGGCATAGGCATCGTGTGAGACCAGGTCCATGTGCGGCTCCAATGCCGTGGGATCTGCGGCCTCCGAGGTGGGGTTAATCCTCCCGTATTTGGTTGGCGCGGCCTGCTCCGGCTCTAGGGCCAGAGCGGTTACAGGAGCGATCTCCTGAATGCGGCCCGATGACAAATTTAGGTTATGATCATCGGGGTGACCGGGAGCAGCCGCTGCGGTATCGAATCCGGCGAAGATCAAGTCTCCACGGATGTCCACGACGTAGTTCAATATCCCGAATCTGACCTGATGGCCAGGGGCGTAGCTTTCGATCTGCTCCAGATGGCCAAACGAGTTGGCCCGCAGTGCGAAGCCACCGAACACGAAGATCTGTCCGGGAAGGAAAGTTTCTCCGCAGACGGCGTCATTATTGATGATTGAAGGGGCCATCGAACATTTCAGCGATAGCACAGAGGAACTCTCAATGAAAGCACCAATGTCGGTGTCAAAACCGACGGATCTCGGGTAGGGGGTCCCGAACTGTGCGTCTAAGGTTGATGGTAATAGGAGACAGGGACACGATGTTTACCCAGGTTCGGGGCCTCTCTATGGAGGTAATACCCTACTTCCTGCTTGATTGATCTTGATGGATATGAGTATTACAAGAGTTGATCTACCACGAGATCATAATGGCTAAACCCTGGAAGTCTAGCCTGCATGACTATGGTATTGAGTATCTCCTTTCCGGACTACACCCTCCGGTTTATATAGTCACCGGGGGGATCTAGGGTTACATAGAGTCGGTTACATAAGATGGAATCTTCAAGTTGTTCGCCAAGCTTGCTTTCCACGCCAAGGAGAGTCTTATCCGGACACGGGTATATTCTTTGGCCTTCATATCTACACAGCCCATCAGTCTGGTCCATAGATAACAGGTCGGACGCCCGAGGACCCCTTAGTCCAGGACTCCCTCAGCAGCGGCGGCAAGAAGCAGGAAGGAGCAGCAGCAGCAACCAACAACAGTGGGAAGAAGGAGCAGCAGCGGCAACCAGCGGGAAGGAGCAGCAGTGGGAAGGAGCTGGACGGACATGGCATTGCCTGCCATGGCTATGGCGACCCTCCAGCTCCACCGTGTCGCGTGCAGCACCTCCAGAACAGGGCTATGCGGCACTTGGAGCTCGGCCGCTCTGCACGCAGTTGCTAGCACGCCCTCGAGCTCGCTAGACCAATGCCGGACGGCATCGGCGACGAGCTCGTCGGCAAGGACCCGATTGCTTTTTCTAGAAAACTGAAAAGGACATGATTGCTTTTTTTATAAAACTTGCAAGGATCTGATTGCTTTTTTAAAAGTTACATGGACCTGATTGTTTTTATTTTTTTGAAGGGACCAACATGTGGGCTCCATCCATCATAACGGTCAACAAACGGTCAAAGTTGACGGGTGGGCCCGCTTTGTCATAAACATGGTTAAAATTAACTAACACGGTCATGAGCGCAATGTGGTAGTTTTTTGGAACAACCAACCAAAATAGTGGTAGTGTTTTGAAAAATTAAAAAAGCGGTAGTGTTCTGTAACCATAGCCCGACTTGTGGTAGTTTTTTGCTATATACTCGGCTCCTTGCGAACGCTCGCCAGATAACATTTGCGAAGAAAAAAAGAACCATGTTAGAGTAGTCACAATGGGAAGTAACTGAAGGAAATATGCCCTAGAGGCAATAATAAAGTTATTGTTTATTTACTTATATCATGATAAATGTTTATTATTCATGCTAGAGTTGTATTAACTGGAAACTTAGTACATGTGTGAATACATAGACAAACTGAGTGTCACTAGTATGCCTCTACTTGACTAGCTCTTTAATCAAAGATGGTTAAGTTTCCTAGCCATGGACAAAGAGTTGTCATTTGATTAACGGGATCTGTCGTGGGTTTGTCATGGCAAATGTCCTCGTGAAAGGACTTAGTCGTGGAGCCATCACTACGGGTTAGCTTAAAGGGGTTAAACCGGACAAGGGGACACGAAGGATTTTATACTAGTTCGGCCCCTTCGTTGAAGGTAAAAGCCTACGTCTAGTTGTGATTGGTGTTGCTAGGGTTTCGATGACCAGGGAGCGAATCCTCTTTGCCTGGTTCTCGAGTAGTTGTCTCTCGTCCCTAAACCGCGGCCGGGTCATCCCTTTATATACATAGGTTGACGCCCTCCAGTTTACAGAGTCCCGAGGCCGAATCATAAACGTGTCCGGATCGGTCTCTATTCCTATAACTTACAATACAAGTTACATGAAAGAGTCAGCTTACATCTACATGCCTTAACCTGCCTATGGGCCTTGGGCCTTCGTAAAGCGCCACCATCCTCATGTCTTCATGAGCTTCTATCTTCATGTAGCTAACCCGGCCACTCCTAGCCGGTTTACCTCCAGTAATCATATCCCCAACATTAGGCCGCAGATTGATTTGAACTTGTTCATGTCAATCTTCAATACTTGGAAAAATTCTTGCCTTGGCAATAAGTCTGGTAAACCGTCGTGACGTCATCCTTTAGATCCGTAGCAAATCATTATGACGTCATCTACCCGTTGAATCCGTAGATACCCTTCATTAATGAATATCCAACCCTCGAGGCGACATCCTTATTAACTATCCATTTTAAGCTCCTCGATTTACGCACCGGTCGCTTATCGGTTCACCTTATAAATAGGCCCAAAGGTCATTCTATTTTTCCCCTTTGCCTCCTTCGCTTCTTCTTCCTCCTTGCGACGCCTCTGCACCTGAGCGCCGCCGCCGTCACTGAGCTTCGCCTCCGTTTCTCCGCCAGCCGCTGCATCAACCTGGTTGCACTAGAGAGCCGCGACATACCTCTGCTGCTTCGACAACCACTGTAAGTCCTTCCCTTTCTCTGTTGTAGATCTACCTAGGGTTTCCTCGTTCATCGAAGTTCATCGAGGCTCCGACGCTGTTCTTCCCCGTTTCTTCTTAGTCCATGGATAAGAACTTTCAAACTTGATGTGTTCCACATAATGGCTTATCTTCTGTTACCAAAACAAACCTTTACGCGCATAAAACGCTAATCTGGTCCTTTGTGAACTTCTTCGGGATCAACCTTTTAGGTCTAAATCTTTTTATTTTCCTGTCTTATGGTAGATCCAAAATTTCCCTGCCACCTTATGAAATCTGGTTTTACCTTACTTAGCCATTTTTGCCTTAGATCTGTATCCTCTTTACCACATAGGCGGTTTACCTTTGTAAAAGCAATCTATCATATACCATTAGCCCCCTGGTGAACCGGGCAAGCCTTTTACCTCCGTTGTTTATAATCCGGTTTAACAACAGGTGCATACATTTATTCTGATATTGCCTTGTCATTAATTATTGTATCAGCCTCCGGTTTACACAATTTTACATACATGTATGTCTTTATTCCGTTGCATCTTATATATCACCATGAATGATTCGTAAACCGGTATTTCCTTTCAGCTTTTTGCTTGCAATGACCAAACAGTTTTATGCTTGTAACTGGGCTCCTTCCCGAGTCACCGAAGAACAGCTTAACGGAATGGTCCGGATTGGTACCTTGCCCAAAAAGAATGAGATCCGATGGCGAGTTCCTGGATCGGAGAATCCTCCTACCCCTAAGCACGGGGAGGTAGTGGTATTTGTTGACCACATAGGCCGTGGTTTCAAACCGCCCGGGTCAAAGTTTTTCCGGGATGTGCTTGCCAGTTTCTAGCTCCACCCTCAAGATATTGGACCTAACTCAGTATCCAATATATGCAACTTCCAAGTCTTCTGTGAAGTGTACCTATAGGAAGAACCAACTGCTGAGTTGTTCCGGGTTTTTTTCCATCTGAACCGGCGCATTGAATTTGTAGACGGACCCAACACTAAACTTGGGGGTGTCTCAATTCAAAAAAGAAAAGAGGTTGAATTTCCTCATGCCAAGCTGCACAGCCACCCCAAAGATTGGAACCAAACTTGGTTCTACTGTAAAGATACCTCCCCTGAAGACGAGAACCCTCTTTCGGGCTACCGTGCCCACCGGCTCTCCAACACTCATCCACTGCCGCAACATTTAAGTGCTACGAAACGGGCCTCATATGCCCGTCAACTCGCCAAGCTCTGAGCCTTTATGGCCAACGGTTTATCAAGCGTCGACTTTGTGCGTTGCTGGATATCCTGGAGCATCTTGCCATTAAGCCGCCGCTCCGGTTTAATTTGTGAGTACACTGGTGAAGTAGAAGACTCCCAACGCCACATCAACACTCAATTAACTGACGAAGAAGTTACGGAGGGTGTCAAAAAGATTCTGAATGAATCGAAATCTGTCTACCGTCAAACCGGCTTAAACCCCTTTTACACAAAAAACAAACCGCCTGCTGTAAGTACCGTCCTTCCTTTTTACCTTTGACATCTTTTTAAACTGTTCAACCTGTGAATATCCTTCTGCTTGTTTATAAACAGGGTGATGATCCATTCTGGAAGAAGAAACCTGCAGAGAAAGCGGCAAAGCCCTCCCGCCCCAAGACGAAAACCATCAAGAAAACCTCAAAGCAGAAGGCAACTAAACGTATCAGCATGGAACTAGATGACGATATGGATGAACCGGAAGTTGAGGTAGAACTTGATTCACTTGGTTCCCTATTTATGAATCTCAGTAACAATGATATTTATCAGGAGGGCGCGGAAGGCAGCCAAGCCGACGATGTAGAGGTAATTGTCCTTTCCTCCAGTTCAGACTCTCTGCCAACACAAAAAATCCGTCAAGCGATCTAGAAAGTAAGCTTTTCACACCCTCTTGCTCACTTGGATCCAACATTTATTTTGAAGAAGCAGCAACACGAGGCTCGCCGTACAACCCGGCACAACGACCAAAAGGTCACCTCGACCGGTTTACCTGACACCCCGGTTCGAAAGCGCCGATCTGAGGTCTCACCTTCTTCTGAAAATTCTTACCCCAAGGCAGGTTATTTCCGACAACCTCTTAATCCGTCAGATTCAAATTATCAGGTGACACCTCCCTCATCTTCTGGCGAGTCAACAGCAACCCAACTTCCTCCCCTCAAAACCGTAGCTGGGTAATTACTTAAACCCCTTCTTTAGTTGTTTCCATACTTTTTATACTATGCTTAACCTTCACATCTTTTCCTATTTTAAGAGCCAAGGCTAGACCCAGCAAAAAGGCTCGGGTGAATAATCTATCTGAAGACCAGGCGGCTCATGAGCCGGAGCAAGCAGTTGAACCGGAACAAGCTATGGAACCGGAGGGTTCCAATCCTGAAGTTACCTGAAAAGGCCGGTTTGATAAAAAAGGCCGAGGATGCAGAGGCAAGCCTGAAACCGGTTATGGAAGAACTGTCAGGCTTAAAGCGGCAGATTGACGCCATGACATCCGCTGTGTTTGGTAAGTGCTCTCTTGTACAGTTTATCTAATCATACAATTTTATCAATAGCCGGTTTACTGATGCTGAACCATAACAGGGACCCGCATTGCTCATCTGGGCTCTGATATGAGGATGAAGCTTAAAGCGGCGTACACCTTGATAGAACAGCTATTCTCTGGATCCCGATGTGCTATTTGCACTGCAGCGTATAACAAGCCGGCACCATCGTTGATAAAGGAAACACTTGAGAAGCTGGCCATGCTACCTGCCCAAATCACCGAACTGAAGAGAGCAGCCGCAAGATCAGGAGCGCCAACCACACTAATCCAGGCCAAGGCATGGATTCCGGATCTTGAACCGGCAGATATCATCAAAGGATATCCTGGAGTGAAGGAAGACGACTCAGACTTCAATAATGATGATCTGCGAAGGCTGACAAAGGAGATGCGGCCAATAGCAAGCAAACTGGCGGAGGACACAGATTTATCTCACTTCCAACCGGTTTATGATGCTGAGGGAAAGAGACAACCCGTTGTGATCCATGAAGTTGAAGAGCCTGTGCCTCCAATCCGTAAGCATACTTATGCTCCTGACATTGACCCCTCCAGCCTTATCCATAAAGAGGCCGTGTTTCAAGCTTTAACCGGAATCGATTGGTCAACGGTTGATTTCCAGCGTCTGGGGAGGGATGAAGAGGATGTGACTGCACGAGATGACCCTCAATCGTCAAGCTGTCCCGATGAAGAATTCTAAATCGGCGACCGGTTTATCAGCTACAGTCTGCCACTACTTGAAAACAATTATTCAATTTGGGCCGTTTTGAAGCTCCTTGTAATTGGATAGCAGAAACATCTTTATCCGCCATGCCATCGAACATGCTTGTGTGGCTTGATACTTTGAGAACGTGTTCCACTTTTGGGATCTCTTTATGCATAGTCCATTATACTTTGTGTTCCTGCATATAAGAACTGGAAAGTGTCCTAGTCGTTTACCACTGGACGGGTGATGCTGCCCAGAACATATACATAACTTGGATGGATAACCAAGGTTTATATTAATCAGATAAAATAAATAATATCTGGGACATACCTCGTTGGCTGACCAACTGCTTGTATGGTAAAGGTGAAAAAACTCCAATCCGTAGTGTTTGACAACTCCTTTCCCTCTTGCCGGTTCATATAGAAACCATATTGGGCTATAATAGTCGCATAATGCTGGTGACATCTAGTCAAAACCAGACCGGAAGAATACACCATCGGTTTAAAAACTGATCATGTACTAACAACTAATCGTTGAAAATCATGCCGGGTTGTAATGAACACCGGTTGTCGGTGTACAAAGAGAGGGTACACTTTTTGTACCCCTATAACTGTGCACGGGCAGTCTGAGCCACGGGCACCACCACACCAAGCAAGTCAAGGGAGGTGAGCCAGGGTAAGACCGAAGCTCAAGAGAACTAGAACGACGCCAAGGCCAAGACCACGAAGAGCAAAGGGGACGAAGCGGACTCCCCCGGCAAGATCCTTGTCGGGAGACAGTTCTAGCAGCCCCGGCAAGACCCTTGCCGCGGCGACTCGTCCCGCACCTACGGAGCAAATCACCCTTGAGTCCACTGCCCCCAAAGGGCAAGGATTCGGGAGACATCCCCGTGGCGACATGCAGATCTTTGTGAAGACATTCAAGATCAGATACGCACTAAGGAGACGACAACCCTTGGCGAGATCCCAGCCGAGGAAGACCATAAGGCCCCCAGCAAGCGCCTTGCCAGGGATGACAGCAGGCGCCTCGGCAAAACCCTTGCCGGGGCCCCAGCAAGGCCCTTGCCAAGGACATCCACAGGACCACCACCAGGCCCATGCCGATTAAACCTCCAACGCCATTCACATGCAGCTGCCGACCCAACCAGCTGGGCAGGCACCTGCGTGGCGGCATGCAGATCTTCATGAAGACCCACCACTGCGCCACCTCAGCTGCCTGCCTACCTACATGGCATCGCAGGCGTCGCTGGCCAGGGCGCGTATCGACACAAGAAGGAGCGGCGACGGACGAGACAGATCTCTCCCCCGTCCCCGATAAAAGCAAGGACACCTAAGCAAGATGCGTCAAATGCGCCTTGTCATGTAATGCGAGGGATAACCTTGCATCACTGTACCCTTTCCACCTCCTGTGTGCCACTGTGGCAACCCCTTTTTTTATAAAAGGAGGCCCGAGGCAACCAGAGGGAGGATTCGGCTTTTTGGAGCTCCTCACGCCCCATAGCTAGCTCAAGAACACACATATACAATCCACCAAAGCAGGAGTAGGGTTTTACACATCCTCGCGGCCCGAACCTGGATAAACGAACCGTGTGCTATCTGTTTGATCTGCTCTTCTCACGACCCCGCGCCCCGCTAACCACAGTACGGATTCTTGTGATACCATAGGTGTTGTTCCCACCGACATCTCTAGCGTGCCAGGTAGGGGGCGCAATTGTGAGAATCGACTTTAGCAGTTAGCCCGGCACTCCTTCATCTTCGTGACCCTTGGAGAAGAAAGGAGGCCAGAAGATCGGCACTCGAGTGATTGCAAACAGAAGCTAAGTTGCACTGAACCCTTATTTGTTCTATCCTTCTTATATGAGGTTATTCCCCCCCGGAGATGTCATGCCTTTGTATGAGAAACCTGCACGCCAGGGGGCTCTCCCATGATCGGCAATGCCCTTGCCCTGTTTCGAGTCCGCTCAACAGCTCAAGCGGATGCGTCGAGAATGGCATAGTAGCCTTCCGCGATCAACAACGCTCTCGATTCTGACTTGAGTCAAGCTCGACAGTTCGAGCGACTGCGTTCAGAACGGAAAGGTGGCTCGTCCGACAGCATGCATACCCAGCAGGCCCATGGGGATCCGTCCCCAAAACGCCGCTAGGGGCTTCCGCGCCGGCGAGCCTACCCAATCGACGTAGGGCGCACATACAAAGAGGAATTGAACGGGGAAATAATGTGCATGAAATTAAGAGTACTGCAAAGTTATATTACATCACATCATTGCTGCGGTTCTAACTAAAGATGAAATTTGTCTTGGTCGTGAACCTGCAGCGGCGGTGAAGAACGGATGCCTAATCCCGGCGTTGGCCTTCCACCCTCTTGATTTTGTCGATGCTGCTGATGACGGGCTTGATGCGCTCCTTGAGCACGTGAGGTCAGTACCATCCGGCAAGCTATCCATCGCGGCATCGAAGTCGAGGTCGGGATTCCAGTATGCCATCTTGGTGAGGACCTTGGTAATGACCCCCCGGCAAAGTCGCCGGGCTTCCCCGGCCAACGTGGCCGCTCTGCTGGAGTGAAGATAAGCCAAGGCTCCAAGGACGCCCTCGAAGAACTGGGTCAGCTTGGCATTGACGGTCCTGCTGCGCTCAGGGGCATACCTCACGTTTGGCATCCCCATGGTGGATAACTGCGAGGTGACCCTGCCGGCGACGTCCTCCAAACCGCTGATCCATCTGTTCTCGCCCGCCACATATTCCTGGTGGGAGGCGGCCTCGTTCGCCCGCAGCTGCTTCTCCTCCTCCAGGCTCCTGGTCAAGGTCTCCTCCCGAGCTGTGCTCTCCGACAACATCTTCTCGAGATTCTCCAGCTTCAGCTTGAGATCTCTGATGGAGTTTTGCGCTTCGGAGAGCTCCCCAGCCCTGCTGATGACCGCTCCTTGCGCCTCTACCAAGGCGCTGTTGAGTGTGCTCTTCACGTTGGACAGCTTGAGGGCCTGCTGCTTCAGCTCGTCCAGCTCCACCTCCAACTCCCTTACTTTGCCGGCATGGGCCAGAGCCTGGGCATCAAGTGCCTCCTTGTGCCTCTGCTCCAGCTCGCGAGTCCGCCGCGTGACAAGGGCCTCGAGCTCCTCATCCTTGCCACGGAGCGCTGCGGCAAGCTTCGCCTCATGCATGGTGAGGTCCTCTTCCTGGGAATCCAGTGCGGCTTGATGCTGGTTCCGGACGGCCTCGGCCGCGACAGCCAAGTTCGCCGCCTTTTCCTGGGCCTTCTCGATGTCAGCCATCTTCATGGTGAGCTCGACATTGCTCTTGGCCAATTCCTCCTGAAAGGCCCTCTGCTCCTCGCGAGTCTGGTTTAACCAGGTCTGTGTCTCAGCAACGCGCGCCTTGAAATCCACCTCCGCCTGGTCCACCGTTGCCGTCCTGGACTTAACCTTGTCCAGACGGACACGGTAGAGCGCCTGGAGTTTTCGGAAGTTGGCCCCCATAGCGCGGAAAAGCTGCTCTTCTGGAGAACCATCACCGCCAACGCCCGGCTCATCGACAACCTCGAGCCCGGTGGCGGCAAGCACCTCGCCGTCAAAGACTTCCCCTTCGGCGGGCGCTCGGGAACTCGACGCCCCTGGGAGATGGACGAAAAGATTGCCGCCCACTTTCAGATATCTGCCAGGGCCCGAGGTTGAGGAGGAGGGAGGCTGATCATCAACCACCTCTTCCTCGGCAGTGGCCTTGCCGGCTTCCCCGGCAGGCCCACCGTTGGTGCCCTCGGCAGAAGCCTCACCGGTCGCCTTGGCGGCCCCCACAGCTATGTCCTCGGCAGCATCCTTGGCAGCCTCATCAGCGGCGACCTCGTCAGCATCCCTGACGGCCTCCTCGGTGGCAATCCTATCGGCCTCCGCCGCGGCCTCCTCAGCAGTATTCCCAACAACCCACGTCCTCCATACCTATTGAAGGAGGGCCTAGGTAGTAATGGGAGCATTGAAGCCAAGAAAAAGAATAAGGGGAAAACAGAGACAGAGGACAGGCGACTCACCAGTGCCAGGTTGGGAAGCAGAAGTCCCCTCCCCGCCAGCATTCGGCGCCGTGGCAGAGTCGCCAGCGCCCAAGTTCCCCTCTTCCTCCATGGGTGTGGGCTTCGTGCTTGATGCCCTTGCCGGGGACACCCCTTGCGGCGGCATAGTCGATGGGGGTGGTGTGTTGGGGGTAGCCCTCTAAGGCTCCTCCTGCTACCGCTCCCCTCCTGCAAACCCGACAAGGTCAACACCATAGCATCGAACGCCTACCACGTGTCGATAAGAGGAGGGTGACGAACTTACGCTAGGGGCTGTGCTAGGGGCTGCTGTCCGGGCTGCTCAGCACCACCAGTGGTGACTTTGAAGCACTGGCCGGGGGCCGCCCGCCCGCCAAGGCCTTGGCCCTCTTCACCCTCTGGGCCAACGTCTCTGCATCCCTGCAAAAGCAAAAACGGATCAAGATGAGTGACTTAATTCAGGGGAATGGAAATGGCAGTAAGGGATGAAGTACTTACTCGTCACTCGTCTCCTCTTCCTCCACCACTTTCCTTTTCCTCTTCGGGCTGAGAGGCCCGAGATCAAAAGCGACATCCGCGTCAACATCCGAGTCGACATCTGCCGGAGGAGGCGAAGACGGCAGGGTTTGTGCGCGCCTAGATGAGGAAGGGGCTGTTGTCTTCTTCTTCTCAGCGGCCTTCGTCAGCCACTTGGCTGCCATGGCCCTCGTGTGACGCCCAGACCCCTCCTGGGTCAATTGAGGCTGCGTAGCCCTGCCGGGCCAGACCGGCTCGCCGGAGCCAGCCCGCCGCAGGACTCGCCCTCTTCCCCTGGTTGGCGTCGAGCCCGCCGCCATGTCCTCCTCCTCCGACGACTCGTCGGCCACGTCTTCGACAAGCGGAGCTCCAGTGTCGGCGCTGCTGACCTCCTCTGTGGCCGCCGCCCACTGGGTGAGCTGCTTTTCCTCCGCAGCCGTTGCGGCCTTGTCCTCCACGCCCCCGGCACTGCCGGCCTCCATGGCGAGCTGCGCCTCCCTCGCCCTAGTGGCGATGTAGTCCAGCTCTGCCTGGGTGGTGTCCATGACAAGCCACCGCTCGGCGTCAGCATTGACATACACCTCGATCAGGGTGTCAAAGAATTGCTGCACATTAGCATCCTTCGGCTCCTTCCAGCTCGGGACAGGGCCATGCGCGTTACAGTCCGGCATCATGGTGATGATCTCGGACCGACGTGAATTGTTGCACAACGGGACCACCCCCGCTGGCAACTTGAAAAACGGCCCCTTGATGGCCTTGCCAACCTTTGCGGCAGCCCTCGCGGCCTTGCCAGTCCGTTCGACCTCGCCATCGCGACCCACATCAAGCTGGAAAAGCCACTGGCAGAAGTGGGCATGCGCCAGCACTGTGAAGTTGTGATCGAGGCCGGGGCAGAGTCACGTAATGTCAGCCAGATTCAAAAAGAGCCAAGCTGCCCTCCCCTTGTTGTGCAACGGGGCGATCCGGCAGCGAATGAAGTCCGCCCCGATCATCTCAAGGGTGAGTCCGGCCCGGGTGAGCGTGAGAATCCTAGTAGTGGCAACAGTGAGCCTCCCGTTGGCGGCATCGACATCACTCCAATCGCTGCCATGGACCGGCGGCACTCGGCGGACCTTGCAGAATTCCGGCGAGTCTTCATCCTCAATCCAGCACCATCGGCCACGCCATTCCTCCCACCTCTCCTTCATGGCACCGTCCGGGTACGCCCCCTTGGATCTTGGGATCCAGGTGACGCAACCAGAGATGGCACCTCCCGGCTGGATCCGAGGGAAGAAATAATGGCGGAAGAGCGCCGTGTTGGGCTGCACCCCGGCAAAGCCTTCGCAAAGATGCGCGAAGAAAGCCATGCATGTCACCGCATTCGGAGTAAAATCCAAGAGGCGAAAGCCGAAGGTGTGCATAATGTCGCAGAAGAAATCGGAGAAAGGGGGCATAACCCGCAAGAAAGATAATCGACAAAAAAGGGATACCGATTTGGAGCAGGATCGACGCAAGCAGCAGGAATGACGCGTGTCGCCGGGTGTCCCGAATTCTCTCCCCTCGTCTTCGCTCCCCATAGGGGCCTGAAGGAGGCCCGAAGCTCATGAACATCAACCGTCGAGGGGAAGAAAAAGGCGGACTTTGTCCGGTCCCCCGACAGCGTGCTCTTCGGCGGCTCCACAGTCCCAGCACCCTTAGCCACCCCCTTGCCCTTGACGGATTTGGGCGCCATGGCGGCCAAGAAGTTTAGAGGGCTGAGGAAGGGGGATGGCGAAGCAACGACGGCGGGTGTCGGCGGAAGCTTAGGAAGAAAGGAAGAGAGGAAACGACGGCTCTGAGATTGGAAAAGGCACGAGGAAAGAGGAGAAAGTGAGCAGCACGCCCGCGGTTATTCCTTTTTTATGGGGGAAAACACGGGCTGCCTCCTTTCACATTAACTGTGGTGTGACACATGCCCACGGGAACCAACCCCATGCATGCCGCCCACGTCACACGCACCTCCCCACGCCGCGCCATGCGCGGGAATCATGGGAAGCGCAGCGCGCGAAGAATCTTACCGCGGTAAAAACTGCCCCGCCTGCCCGCGCACAGTTTTTGGGCCTAGCCCAACAACGCGTTGCGCTTATGTGTGGCCCAGGACCGGGGGCTCCTGTCGGTGTACAAAAAGAGGGGTACTCTTTTTGTACCCCTATAACTGTGCACGGGCAGTCTGAGCCACGGGCACCACCACACCAAGCAAGGCAAGGGAGGTGAGCCAGGGTAAGACCGAAGCTCAAGAGAACTAGAACGACGCCAATGCCAAGACCACGAAGAGCAAAGGGTACGAAGCGGACTCCCCCTGCAAGATCCTTGCCGGGAGACAGTTCTAGCAGCCCCGGCAAGACCCTTGCCGCGACGACTCGTCCTGCGCCTACGGAGCAAATCACCCATGAGTCCACTGCCCCCAAAGGGCAAGGATTCGGGAGACATCCCCGTGGCGGCATGCAGATCTTTGTGAAGACATTCAAGATTAGATACGCACTAAGGAGACGACAACCCTTGGCGGGATCCTAGTCGAGGAAGACCACAAGGCCCCCGGCAAGCGCCTTGCCGGGGATGACAGCAGGCGCCTCGGCAAAACCCTTGCCGGGGCCCCGGCAAGGCCCTTGCCAAGGACATCCGCAGGACCACCACCAGGCCCACGCCGATTAAACCTCCACCGCCGTTCGCATGCAGCTGTTGACCCAACCAGCTGGGCAGGCACCTGTGTGGCGGCATGCAGATCTTCGTGAAGACCAACCATTGCGCCACCTCAGCTACCTGCCAACCTACATGGCATCGCAGGCGTCACTGGCCAGGGCGCGTGTCGACACAAGAAGGAGCGGCGACAGATGAGACAGATCTCTCCCCCGTCCCTGATAAAAGCAAGGACACCTAAGCAAGACGCATTAAATGCGCCTTGTCATGTAATGCGAGGGATAACCTCGCATCACTGTACCCTTTCCACCTCCTGTGTGCCACTGTGGCAACCCCTTTTTATATAAAAGGAGGCCCGAGGCGACCATAGGAAGGATTCGGCTTTTTGGAGCTCCTCACGCCCCATAGCTAGCTCAAGAACACAGATATACAATCCACCAAAGCAGGAGTAGGGTTTTACGCATCCTCGCGGCCCAAACCTGGATAAACGAACCGTGTGCTATCTGTTTGATCCGCTCTTCTCATGACCCCGCGCCCCGCTAACCACAGTAGGGATTCTTGTGATCCCATAGGTGTCGTTCCCACCGACACCAGTTTATCAGAAAATATTCATAAATCCCTATCATAAAAAACAACGAAGACAAGAAATATGCAAGGCTTTTCATGGGCTGCCAGGCCGCTGAGTTAAACCATTTTGCAAAGCCTTTTAAGATGGACCTCAATCTTTAACCAATCACCGTTTTAACTTTGACAAGTTCAGGGTCCATGGGATTGACTTGTCAAACGTTCGATGGGTCATACCAGGTTTACCTGGACGGAGTGACTTACTTAAAGAGGCAGGATAACCCGGGTTTTAGGTGAATACACCTGGCTTCCAAGCCTGGCTTGATAGCCTATTACAAGGGTGCAAACTCATTGTTTGTTGAGAAGCAAGGAGCCCCCAGGTAATATTTGAGCTATGCTCAGTGGCTACCTATGTTTGAGCTGTGCTTTAATGCAACAGACTCTCTTTTGTTCCACATAATTTCCTTTTGGCTTGAAGCCTATCAAGAGGTGTAGCTATGGTGCGAAAACAACCAAGCCCCCTAGTGATATCCCTTTTTGGTTTTAAATCAGTCAAGAGGTGTAGCTATGGTTTAGATACGTCCAAGCCCCCTAGTGATGTTATTTATATTTGTGTAGCCGTATAGGCCGGTTAATAAAACACCACTTTGTCAGTAGAAACTCCTGTAGGCTCACACATGATGTGAAAAGAACAGAGAACCCGCTTTATTCGAGGCTCCGGTTTATTATATAATATATACATTCTCATAAGTATGTACATAAGAAGAGCCTGTGGCTCAAGTATAGTAAGGTCGAAGAAGAGCTATATTCCACGGCCGCTTGGTCTCCTCCTCCGATATACGTGAGTCTTTGTGCTCTCGAACATCAATGAGGTAGTATGACCCGTTGTGCAGATTTTTGCTGACCACAAAAGGCCCTTCCCAAGGTGAGGATAACTTGTGCATATCATTCTGATCCTGGATGAGCCGGAGCACCAGATCGCCCTCTTGAAAAGTTCTGGTTTTAACCCAGTGGCTATGATAACGTCGGAGATCTTGTTGATAAATCGCCGAACATGCTGCTGCAAGATCACGCTCCTCATCTAACAGGTCTAGTGAGTCCTGACGTGCATTTTCATTGTCAGCTTCAACATAAGCCGCCGCACGGGGTGAGTCGTGACAGATGTCACTAGGAAGAACCACCTTTGCTCCATAAACCATGAAGAAAGGCGTGTAACCCGTATATCTGTTAGGTGTGGTGTGGATGCTCCATAAAACAGAAGGTAACTCCTCCATCCAACAACCCGGTGTCCGCTTTAGAGGAACCATAAGCTGGGGTTTAATACCTCTTAAAATTTCTTGATTTGCCCTCTCCGCTTGACACTTAGATTGGGGGTGAGCCACTGATGCTACATCAAGCCGGATGTGCTCACGTTGGCAAAATTCCTCCATCTCACCCTTTGACAGATTAGTACCATTATCAGTTATAATACTGTGTGGAAAGCCAAACCGGAATATCACCTTTTTGATGAACTGAACTGCCGTGGCCGCATCACACTTACTGACTAGCTCCGCTTCTACTCATTTGGTAAACTTGTGAACTGCCACTAACAGGTGAGTCTTTTTGTCCTTGGATCTCTTAAAGGGTCCAACCATATGAAGCCCCCAAGTTGCAAACGGCCAAGTGATTGGAATCACTCTCAACTCCTGAGCCAGAACATGAGCACGGCGTGCAAATTTTTGACAGCCGTCACAATTTTTGACTAAATCCTCAGCATCGGCATGAGCTTTCAACCAATAGAAACCGTGATGAAAAGCCTTAGCTACCAATGATTTTGAACCGGCGTGGTGACCACAATCTCCTTTGTGGATTTCTCGCAAAATCTCACAACCCTCTTGAGGAGACACACAACGCTGAATTGCTCCTGTGACGCTGTAACGATGTAACTCCCCATTTATTATGGTCATTGACTTGGAACGCCGGATTATCTGCCGGGCCAAGGTTTCATCCTCCGATAACTCGCCCCGGTTCATGTAAGCCAAGTATGGGACTGTCCAATCCGGTATAACATGCAAAGCTGCCACCAATTGGGCCTCTGGGTCAGGAATAGCCAACTCCTCCTCTGTGGGTATCTTGACCGACGGATTATGTAGTACGTCGAGGAAGACATTAGGTGGGACTGGTTTACACTAAGAGCCAAGGCGACTTAAAGCGTCCGCTGCTTCATTCTTTCGCCGGTCTATATGGTCAACTTGATAACCCTTGAAATGACCAGCCACTATGTCCACCTCTCGTCGATATGCAGCCATGAGTGGGTCCTTAGAATCCCAAGTGCCAGATACCTGTTGAGCCACCAGGTCCGAGTCACCGAAGCACTTAACCCGGCTTAAGTTCATCTCCTTAGCCATCCGAAGACCGTGGAGTAAGGCCTCATACTCAGCTGCATTGTTAGTACAAGGGAACATTAAGCGAAGAACATAACAAAACTTGTCACGTCATGGGGAAGTTAATATAACTCCAGCCCCTGAGCCCTCCAATTGCCTGGACCCATCAAAGTGAATAGTCCAATATGCGTTATCTGGCTTTTCCGCTGGCGCCTGCAACTCTGTCCAATCATTAATGAAGTCCACAAGTGCTTGAGATTTAATTGCCATGCGAGGTGTATACTTGAGCCCGTGAGGTCCAAGCTCAATAGCCCACTTGGCAATCCGGCCGGTTGCTTCTCTGTTTTGAATGATATCTCCCAGAGGGGCGGAACTGACCACTGTGATAGGATGACCCTGAAAATAATGTTTGAGCTTTCGGCTTGCCATAAACACCCCATACACCAGCTTCTGCCAATGTGGATACCTCTGCTTTGATTTGATAAGCACCTCACTGATATAATAAACCGGTCATTGAACCGGATATCCCTTTCCAGCCACCTTGCGCTGCACAACAATAGCCACACTAACAACCCTGGCATTAGCAGCCACATACAGCAGTAAAGGCTCTCTATCGATCGGAGCTGCAAGCACAGGTGGTTCAGCTAACTGCCTCTTCGGATCCTCAAACGCTTTATCAGCCGCGTCGCTCCAGACACTACAAAAAAAGACACATCCGTGACATTTTGGGCTGAACAATTTTTTTTCTGTCATACATATGACACTTCTATGACGATAATTGTGACAAAACCCGGTATCATCATAGATGTGGTGGGCTCCTACTTCTATGACAAAAAATCATGACAGAAAATGGGCTTTTCATCCTAGGCGGGCCGGAGACGCAGCTGCATGACATTCTTTGTGCCGTCCATGACGGAAAAAACCACGGTAGAAGCAAGGGGGAGGAAAAATTCGAGGAGTTCCCGGTTATGGTGGGAGGTCGGGGGCCGAGCGATGCGCGTTTCTCTCGTACACGTACGCGCGTGTGTGCGAGGCGTTGGCTCTAACTGAACCCGAGTGAGGAGTTGGGCTCTAACTGAACCCGAGCGATTGCACTGCAGGCTACGTGTTACTGAACCCGAGCGATCGATCGATGGCTGTTAACTGAACCCGATCGAGCGATTCCTTCGCTACTGCTGCTAACTGAAGCCGATCTTTGGGATGAACAGTGAGCGTTGCGGGGGAGGGGGGTTTGGATGAACAGTGAGCGGTGGCGTTGCCTCTGGATGAACAGGACCCCGTGGTGTGGTGGAGGGCAGGATGAACAGTAGACGGTGGAGGGGTGCCCGTGGAGGGGTGGATGAACAGGACCCCGTGGTGTGGAGGGCTGGATGAACAGTAGACGGTGGAGGGGTGCCCGT
>NC_041384.1:608864371-608870299 GCF_002162155.2 Triticum dicoccoides | reverse complement strand
GTTGAACAGGACCCGTGGTGCGGAGGGCTGGATGAACAGTAGACGGTGGAGGGGTGCCCGTGGAGGGGTGATTGAACAGGACCCCGTGGTGTGGAGGGCTGGATGAACAGTAGACGATGGGGTGGTTGAACAGTAGCCGGTGGAGTAGCGCACGGTGGAGGCTGGATGAACAGGAGACCGTGGAGGCTGGAGGAGGTCGACGGTGGAGATGAACAGTATCCCGTGGAGTCCCGTTTTGCGGTACGCCACACCCCTCCTGATGAACAGAACCCCCGTTTCGACCGTAGCGCTCCAACACAAGTCCGTTTCCTCCGTTTTGCGGTACGCCACACCCCTCCCGATCAACAGGACCCCCGTTTCGACTGTAGGAGGTCCGTTTCCTCCGTTTTGCGGTACGCCACACCCCTCCCGATCAACAGGACCCCTGTTTCGACCGTAGGAGGTCTGTTTCCTCCGTTTTGCGGTACGCCAGACCCCTCCCGATGAACAGGATCCCGTTTCGAATGTGGCCGGTCGAACACAAGGCCGTTTCCTCCGTTCTGCGGTACGCCAGGCCTCGTTTCCATCGCCTATTCCGTTCAAGCCCTCCCGATGAATACGATGCATTCCGTTGCCTCCCCATGAACACGACGCATTCCGTTGCCTCCCCATGAACACGACGACGACGCTGTTTCTCCGTTCTGACCCAGCAATGTACACGAGCCCTCGTCGTACGTTTGCGCAAGTAGGCGTTCGAGACCCCGCCCGTAAGTACACATACGTGGCCGTATTTTCTTTCTTGCACCCTGACCGCTGTACGTACGTGTACATGCTACGTGCGCGCCTCTACATTGACTAGTATATATGTACGTACACATTAGCGACCAGAATGACAATGCTATGTACGCTTCGACCAGGTGGGTCCCGACTGTCACGCACTTCCTTGCGTGCGAAGATGTAGCTGGTGGGTCCCAGCAGTCAGGGAGGCGAATCATTTTTTTGCCCAGACACACTTCCTTGCGTGCGAAGGTGTAGCTGGTGGGTCCCAGCAGTCAGGGGGGAAACATTTTTTTCGAGAAATACGGTGGCCCGTCCGGTGGGTCCCCGCTGTCAGGTGGAGGAATAATTATTTTGCACGTAATAAGGAGGCACTTCCTTGCTGCGGCCGTGGACCCAGCTGTCGACCTCTCCACGTACAGTCCACGTCCGATGGAAGTCGTTCCTTGACCACGTTGATCACGCCGCGCCGAGAGCACCAGGGCGGTGGACGATGGCGAGGCCTAGGAAGGGGACGACGGGGAGTCGGGGAAGACGTGGCAGTGGAAGCCCGTGCGGAGAGGAGTACGAGGGTTCACTGGTTCGGCTCCATAAATAATATTTTATAAACTAATTTCATGTTTGGTGCATTTTTTTATAGTTACTGCCCAGCTTTTATAATTACATCCCATTTGTTATTTTTAAAGCTCATTTTCCTATTAAGCCTAATGCATCCCTCCTAGGAAAGATTTGCAGCCCAGCGGGGCGGAGAATAACAAGTTGACCTTGCCTGGGTATTCCTCAAAAAGACGTATAGCTGGGCAAGCCATTTTCATCTTGAAAAATTAGTATCTGGGCTGGATATCTGGCCCGGGCTAGACGGGCCACAGCCCGCCCAGTTAATACCCTGCTCTCCTCTAAACAACAACGAAATCATCGCCAAGAAATACTCCAAAGTGCTCACGCCTCAAAAACACAAATACTGCTCGAGCTGCTTGGTCCCAGCTGTCGGCCGCACCTTGTGCAATTCTCTCATTTATATTGACTACATAGGTTGACAATGGTGTGGGGCCATGATGTCACGAAACTAGGAGAAAGCAAAAAAAATATAGTTGTACATAATAAGGAGGCACTTGCGTACGTACGACTATGGCCCTAGTGGGTGTCATCCAGTCAAAATAAAGTCATCTCCTGAATCCCCATGTTCGTTGACGATGTTAACAATGCTCGGCGCCACGACGAGCGCAACAACTCGAAGGACAACGGAGAGGGCCTCGTGGGCCCTACGGATGGTCTGATACAGCACCCGCTACTCATTCAGGAAGCCAGGATCATCGGACACCTATGAGCACCTTCGAGAAACTGAGACGACATGAAACGGTAAGGCCGTGCTTGGGAGCTCTGGTTTATTTCAAACATGTATTAACATACAAGTGTAATTTACTCGTCATCGAAAACAACGCGTAAAATACAGGCATAATGAAACCGAGGGCCCGAGGTCTGTAAGTAAAACCGGTGGGTTACGCGTATAATTTGAGAGACCAATGTATATTTTACGAGCACTGCTATATGGACGACATTACCAGACGATACATGCACGACGTGCGTATCATGCCATCCATGGGCAAGGCTTAAACAGCAGCTAACGGCGGGATTAGCAATCGTCCGAGTGTCATTCAGCGTTTTTATCATGTGTCAAGTACTTCCGATATTTTACTAGTCGAAATCGACCAACCAAGCGCCTTCGCCCGAGACATCTGCTTTAATTTACAAGCGTCAGTTTTACAAGTGGTTTTGGTTGGAAAACAACGATCCAATCACGGCCTAATATCATGAGTTGGTCGGAAGATCATATGGTTTCACGTCTAACCTACCCGACTTGTCATATAGGCTATGAATGAAACATCAGACGATGAACTTCTTAAGCATGGAAACAACAGAAGAGGATGATCTTCTTAACAAGCAAATCATTGGCATTAGATCGACATGCAAAACAATACGAAGCATTATTCTTAGGAGGCACAGTGAACAGCTCGTGATGCCGCATGCAACAACATTCCAAGCTCAACTTTGCAATCAAACACAAGGCTTGGCATTACATAGACAATATTCAGAACAAACTCTTAACACAGGAATATCTCAGCAGAGTAACTATTTACTTCTAAACTGAACACATGAATAAGAAAAAACACTCGACGCTGCTCACAGCAAGGGCGTCCCACTCAAAAATATCAAATGCATGTCTTCTGGCTAACATCAATGAGCAAATTTTGATAAGGTTTTCCAATTCCAATATATTAAACTAACGTCTTCTTGCTAACATCAATGATTAAACTTTGACAAGCTTTTCCCATTCAAAATATGTAATGCCTATGATCATGGAGTCCTGTCGTAGCTTTTGTACTTGTTTGGGCACTTTTTGCCCAGGGCACTCCACGTGTTGTTAAATTGCCAATGGTCTCTGCAGACTAGTCATGTCACCGGTGTCTAATAATACTCTGTAAAGCTTCTCGGTCGTTCCTTCTGTAATGTAGCGCAAATAGTGACTGCTTCTTTCTGCAAAGTTCAACGACCAACTAGACCCAGTAATGCAGCAGTTTGCCTTACACATTGGCTCCTTTTGTGCAGTTCAACTAAAATCGAAGTCGGAATAAAACCGAGCTTTAATTTTGATATCCCTGTAAGCAACAATAGGTATAAGGGAAACAATTACTAAGAAATAACGGTTGATGACTTGTAGTCCCAGAAGAAAAGCATCTACTGATCTACTTTATCTTAATGGGAAACAAAGCAGGAGAGTAGCAATTCTCCATCAGTGTGATTCATTCATATTGACTAAGACATTATCTTAACAATGCCTTGTTTCAACATGTATAAAGAACGACAAAGCTTATAAAGGGGGTGATGCTGAATTTGTTGTAACAAAGCAACAAGCATCATGTCTGGGTTGGTCCCATTTTTGTTCACTACTTAATGGGAAAAGACAACAATACAAGATCTTCAATTCATCATTTATTTAAAACAGTACCAATACAAGTAGCACAACATCTCAAAACACACTGCACGATCATGTGCATGAAGGCAAGTACCAACCTGTCATGACGCACACAAGATCACGTACGACTCTGCCAACACGAATAGGAAATCCAATCTCGTTTTGTGCAGTTGCACTGAAATCAAGCAAAGTGTTTCGCGTAGCGAAGCAAAATGTCACAATAGCAACAAGTTGAATAGATATCCCTGTATAAACAGAGGCAAAAAGGAATCAATTACTGACTAATAAAGGAGGATGAAACATGCGGCCACAAAAATGGTAATCCTGCCAATCCCTAACAAGTGTTGCAGTTTTGAAATAAGATTCAGTAGTTAATTCTGAGAGTGGCATCAATTACTGGCTTATAAAGGGGGTGATGCTGAATTTGTTGTGACAAAGTAACAAGCATCATCTCTGGGTTGGTCCCATTTTTGTTCACTACTTAATGGGAAAAGACAACAATACAATAGCTTCAATTCATCATTTATTTAAAACAGTACCAATACAAGTAGCACAGATCTCAAAGCACACTGCACAATCATGTGGATGAAGGCCTGTACTGACCTTTCATGAGACGACCAACATAAAATACGAATCTACCAACACGAATAGGAAATGCAATCAAGTTTTGTGCAGTTGCACTGAAATCAAGCAAAGTTGCCGGTGTGACATTTAAGTTTTCTATAGCAAAAAGTTGAATAGATATCCCTATTTTAAGAGGCAACAAAGAAAACAATTACTGGCCAATAAAGGAGGATGAAACATGCGGCCACAAAAAGAAGCATCTACCTTATCTTGATGGAAAACAAAGTATAGGACAGTAGCATTTCTAAAACGGTTGCATTGATTCATATTAAGAGAGAAATTCTTTTAAAACAGATCAGTAGTTAATTCTGAGATTAACAACAGCAAAATAGCTGCATGGGACATGCCAGCACCATGTGCATCCACACGTATAAATGGGTGATGCAGAGTATGTAGCCAAGCAGCATATATGCGCTGGTCCCATATTTGTTTTCTTTGAACCTTCTTCCTATGTGAGGGCAGCAAATCTAGTCGTGCACAAACTACCCGACCCCCCAGTTTCTTTCCCTTTTCAACAAAGAGATCGGTTCCTTACAGATGTGTGTACTGGGTTACCCCCTTTTTCCCTTTTCGACCTACAAAGCAGCTGGATAGCCAGTCTATACTACTTTCCGCCCCTCCTTTCCTCATTGAACCATGTCCTAGATTCTTTCTCTAGCCCACCGCACCCTTCTTTCCTCTTTGAACCAAGACCTAGATTCGACTACAGATCGAAAAAGATCCACATGCAGCTAGAGCAACGACGGTTTCAAAGAAACTTATACCTTAGTGTCAGGACCCCGACTCGATGTCACATCGATCTAGCCGGTAACACCTCATATCACTTTGCGGCCTCACGCACGGTATCCCCACGGGTGTCGCCTTACCTTTGCCCGGGACCGTTTGCGCCTTTTGGCTCACGTATATGATAGTGTCGCTAGCATCCATATGATAAGGAGCCCGGGCTGACATGACTAGTCGTAAACCCAAAGTGGCACAGACCTACAGGGACAGGCATCCATGACCCAGCTTCGAACGTGTCGGTCATCAGCAAGTGGGTCCGGGCTGTAGCACTGGGCTAGCAGGACTCCGGTAAACCGGGCTGTAGCGGGCTAACAGGACTCCGGTACTCAAAGCGTGACATTTCCCCGAAGGGACAGACACAGGAACGAAGAAGGACACATGCCGGCCAGCCTAAGTGTTCCAGAGCAGTAGCAAGCTACCATGGCTCAGCGGTAACACTAGGAGACATTTCCCGGTAAGAGAGGCTACTAAGGATAAACAACTAGATAGTCAGATCCCACACATACCAAGCATTCCAATAACATACACACAATATGCTCGATATGTGCAAATACAACATGGCATCACAACATGACTCTACGACTCAAGTATTTAATCAATAGGCTCCGAGGAGCGAGATATTACAAACATGGGTCTCATGACCCAACAATCAGAGCATACAAATCAAAGCACAAGCGGAAGCTATCATGGCTGGGTACAGACATCTATAACTGAAAAAGGCTGAGAAGCCTGACTATCTACCAGATCCTGCCGGGGCACAAGATCGTAGCTGAGGTAACAAGCTAAACGTC